>NC_064554.1:10779300-10891800 GCF_023856365.1 Brienomyrus brachyistius
TTTGTGGTGCCGACCGCAATGCTCCATTCCTAGCAGGGATCCAAAAACGTATTTTCTTTCGGTGTGAAATTCCGATAAGCAAACAGTAAGTCTCAGCGTCTGTGAGCTAGTAAGCATGCAGTATAATTCTGTAAAGATCTGCAGTCGCTGGTGCTTGGTTGTCTTACGTAATATGTCATATAGACCGAAGGAAAAAACATGTGCCTAGAGAGAAACTTGTGAACTGGTTCACGTGTGCGTGTTGTTTTTGTTTGTCACGTAGTGTAAAAAATGTCCAAGAAATCAAAAGTAGTGGCTCCTCATGGTTCCAGGCGGCGGCTATTTTTGGAGACAGTGCAACTTAATTTTATAAGCAGGCTCTCGGAGGCACTACTGTGGAGGGGCTTACAGTGATAAACCGATTGCATGGAAGTTACACGGGAGTGCAGAAAAAAAAAGACGGGATAGGTGGTATTATTTTATACCTAAATGAGACTAAATACCTTATGGGATAATGTTACATGTTTTTTTTTTTTTTATCCTGTGGAAAATTAAATCGATCTGCCCGATTTATTTATGAATTATAAACATGTCTCAAGTCTCACGCATTGACTGAGAGACACACGCATTTCACACGCTCCCGGAAGTAATGGAGCGTGCCCAAGGTGTCCCGTTAAATAGAATGAATGGACGTGGCGCTGGCGTTACGCTCTAAACTCCGCCCCTGACGTAATCTCTCCTTTTAAAGGCGAAGCCGCTTCGCTTCCACTGCGCGGCAGGAGCGACTGCTCTCTGTAACTTCATTTTTCTTACCTTTTAACCTAGGTTTAAGCAGACTGAGAAAAAATAGCATTATTTCTTTATTATGATATGTTACAATCAAACCATAAGTTAAGATGAATAACCTGTGTGGCACCTGTGTGCTTTGGGTTTGCAGTAATATCATTGCTACAGTCTGGCTACTATGCAGGACTGTGTGCTTCAGCAAAGTACCTGAAAAAGAACAGGAACGATATAAATCAACTAAAGCTATAAGTATCTGAGCAATGGGGGATAATTGGCACACCTCCTCATGTGAAGGTACCTTTTTTGTTGATTTCGTCCACGGTGCTACGGTTTTCTTAGTGGCCCTAAAGTGTCTGCTGATGCAACGCTCGTGGAGCGTGTAGATTACGGCCGTGTGTTCCTGCTCGGAGCGGGTGCTGGGGCTGGGGCTCGTAACACAGCAAGGGAAACGTGTGACTCGTCCGGTGTCAAAGCAAGGCTGCGGATGTCTTCATAAATGGAGTAAGCCACTTTGGACTTACAAGCCTGGGAAAGAAAAATGTTTTGAATTTCTTCTGAATTTCATCATACAATAGACATATTGATCCAAACTAATCAACTTCAGTTCCTTAAATTTTCATACTCGTATGAAATATAAGCACAACACAGCTGCTGTGAGTATGTTATCAGTACAACTAGCCGTACAGGCACATAAATGACCTGGTTTACTGCTAACTATTCGCCTGACATTACCTGCAAATCACTGATAATGGATTTTGGTGCTTTCTATACAAGTCAATAAACTGCAAGACATATTTTGCCTGGCAGCCTTTATGAAGCATTGTACAATATTATTTGAACAGAAGAACATAAGAAATGTACATAAGAGGAGGCCATTCGGCCCATCAAACTCATTTGGGGAGAACTAGCATTTGTTTAGAAACTGTTATTAGTGTTCAGGGAAGATGTATTCAGTGGAAGGTTGCACACTTACACTTATTTGTGGCTTGATCTTAAAAATATGTATATACCAGAGTATCTATATTGTGATATATGTCATTATTGAGATGGCATAAAGGGATCTGAGATTTTGGTCATATCGCACATATGTGCTCACAGAAAGCCTTTGTATGCTTTGCTTAATTCTTTTGCAGGTTTATTGGTTTCATAATAAGTCACTTGACAGGCAGTTGACCTTTGCACATATCTACTGCATAGACATTTTTATTGGTGTGTGTGTGTGTGTGTGTATATGTATATATACTTTTTGACTCTGTTCTGTTCTTCCCATTTTGCTATTGATTGCAATTGTAGTAACTGGCTTCGAAATGGATACTAAACACAAATGTCTGGTGTTTCATGTTATTACAAAGGTGTTACTAATTGAAGTGCCCCCAGTGGGACTGCTTAACAGTGAGCTTTTCTTAACTCACAGCAGCCCTTTGAGAGCTATAATTTGGGCTTCGATTTTATTACTACTTAAAACTTGTGTTTTACTTAATGTTTTACTTAAAAGCACTGGTCGTTTTTAATGTGGTAATACTGTTTCTAAACAAATGAATAAAGTCCCTTTTTTAAAAACCAAAATCAGTGTTATAATGTTCTGTGACCGATTTTAATTAAGAAGCCAAATTTGTACAGAATTCAGAGAGCCTATACAACACTTAATGGTTTTTAAAGAATATTAGTGTGATACACTTGAAAATATGTAACATGAACAAAAGGAAACACCTGTCCTTGCTTTATTTCTGCTTGCTTTACTAATTGTGTATGTCGTGTTTAATAATAAACAATATCATATTTTTTCTTTGTTCATTCACTTTAGAGACTGTGAGGACATCGGCATCCGAGACAGCAGAGGACTGAATGCCTGCTTCCGTAGGCATATAAAATGGCAGGTTCTGAAGACAAAGTCCGTCTGCGTTTCAAGGCACCTGTAGCATGTGCCTTAATACTGGATCAACTGGGAAAAGCAGAAGAGGAAGACCCATTGTCACCAAACCTCAAGCGAAGCGGAGACCAAAGCACCCCCCGAGATCAGGTTTGCCCCTGGGAACCACTGGGCCCAGCTCAGCAAAGCCAGACATGCCAACTGATGCCATCATGGTGGGTGTACAAGAAAAAGGAAGTACATCTGCTCGCAGTGCTGTGAGCCTTTGTACCCCGGAAGAAGTTCTCACAGAAATACAATAGAGCATCGTAACTCTTGGGGCTTTATTTTGAATTAATTTGAAGTGTTGTTTGCACTATTTTAATTGACATGCGTATGATTTTTTAGGCTTAACTTTTTATAAATAAATTTGATATTTGGTTTGCTGTTAAATAGTAGCACTAAAACTGGCAATAAAATGAGCATCACGCTGCTTATATTCTGAAGCTGCTTTAACTGTCATTTGAAGAGTTCGTTTTCACCTATAAGTGCATTAATGGTGTGGTGTTTTGAATAAAATTTCAGCTTATGTATTTGATTGTGTTTGTGTTTATTTCATTAGAGATTTTATGTATTGTAGTAATGCTATTATATTTTTATTTCACAAATGAATACTGGAAGTTCAATTGTTTCCATTTGCATAACATTGAAAATATTTTTAAATGATTTTTTTTTTCTCGGAAAGAAGCAAAAAAAAAAAAATTGAGGGGATCATAATTCATGCATGAAGGGGCTAGACCTGGGGTGCCCGACTGCAGTCCTGGAGGGCCGGAGCCCTGGTTAGCTTAGTTCTTTCCCTGTTCCCTGTGTGGTAATTAACACAAGTTGTTGAATCAGGTGTGTTATATGAGGGGAAGCCCAAAAATGTCCAGGACTGGACTTGAAGCTGACTGAAGTCCCTGGGAGTGCCCTGATGCTGCTTTGTGTAGGGAGGGTAAGGTGAGGTCTGTCAGCAGCCGCAGTGCTGGCAGTTAAGGCCAGGTGCTCTGTCTGAAGCTAAGCAGGTTTGAGTCTGGCCAGTGCTTGGATGGGGGCCCAGTTGGCTCTGTGAGGATCTGGGTGTGGTAGAGATCCTTTGTTGTATAGCCTCTTCCAGGTCCTTAGTTAAAGGTTAGTTGGTACCTTTTGGAAAAAGTAATGGTGAGGTCCTGACCAAAATCTGGCCATCTATTTACTCAGGCTACTTGGGGAGGGGGGTTGTCTGGAAGCCTATATACAGTGCGCAGACTACCTGGCAGTGGAGGCCCCACACGCAAGGAACTATGGGGGATTGGAACCCTGATCCCTGGGGGGTGCGAGGCAGTGGTACTAACTGCTGTGCCACCCAACCACCTCCCTCCTACCATCCTCTATATCTAAATGATGAATTTGCTTTTCTTTAGGCTGCAGATGGTGATGGGAGTGATGCCCATTCTCAGTGATCACAGGTGCAATTGCTCAGCAGCTGCAGTTCAGGCCGGACAGTCTGAGTGAAACTAAGCAGGCTGGGGCCTGGCCAGTGTCTGGATGGGAGACCGGTTGGGTTGTTGGTCTGTGTGGATCCCAGTGTGAGGGAGATGCTTTACTGTAAGGCCTCTTTTCTGGTCCTTAAGGATCACCTGGTACCTTCTGGGGAAAAAAATAGGGGTGATGTCCTGACTAAAATCTGGCAACCTATTTACTCAGGCCACACAGTGGTGGTGGCTGTAGGGACTCCCCATTGGTTCTGTCAAACACTTTCGCACTATATAAATGTAACATTCATTCAAGGTACGATATACTGAATCATAATTTAGAAATATATATTTATTTTGAATAGCCAATAGAGAACTTTAGTCTGTGTACAATGGAACAGGACATTCGTCGTTCATATTTTAAACTCCGTTCATTTAAATAAAATTAAATGTTGGAAAAGGGCCCAGGAGACCTATTTCATTAAAACAAGTTTTCTGGTTTTAAGGCTAAACTTATAAAGACATGGATGTCATACCTGCAACAACCTCTTAGAAAATAATGGGAAAATTACAACCAAGATTTAAGAACACAGTTTGTGAGACTATGCTGTGTGTCTGACAGCTCTCACCCAGGGCTCCAAGCGAGCATCCATCAGGTTGCCGTAAGACACGTAACAGAACAGACTTACAACAACGCAATCGTCAAATATGCCGAAATTGACTGAATGCTGAGTAAAACAGATCACTTCTGTACATATCCCAACACACAATTCAACATTCTTTATCATCACGACAATGGACTTCATGGCATGAATATTGCTTCCAGTTTGTGTACCGTGAAGTGAAGAAAAAACCAACTGGAAGCTCTACAGGTCAGCGAACCATGCGTCTGTGACCGGAGGCGATAATCAAATATGAATGCATTTCTTCCTTATTCTGCCTCATGGTAATGTCTGTAAAAACCCATGCGATACCTTTCCGCTAAAGGTTGCCTAGTATTTCCAGCTTTCTACTGTAAGGTCAAAGCAGACAGCAGATGTGAACTAGGGCTGGCTTTGAAGACCACTCCTTCTGGGAAGCTGCCGCCTTGCTTTGCTACGTCCGCTCCTGAGAAGCAGCGCTCGACTTCACGCGGCGTTTTATTTATGCTTGATGAAAGCTCTGTAGAGGGTGATGCCCAGGACTGAAAGAACAGCTGCTCCTAGTGTCACTCTCAGCCAGAACGAGGTGCTTGTCATGTCAGAGCCGTTGAGATGTCTAAGAGAAACGCAAAAAGAGCTAATGAGCCACCATAGATGCAAGGTCATATTAAAACAATACTCATGTGGAAGGAACCAGACAATGAATAAAAGAGACATTAGTGGGATTATACAGATACAATCTATTAATAAACAGGTAAATAAAAGAAGCAGGTTTTACGGGAACATGGCAGCCCAGGCCAGCTTGGAGTAGACCGGCACGTTCAGCGAGTCCTGGACAATACAGGAGAACGGCAGAGGAGGGGGCAGCCGGTGCCTGTAGCAGAATTCTGAGGGTGAAATTCCCTGCTGCGTGTTCTCAGGGAGGTCCGACTTGGAGGCCACCACCAAGCAGGGAATTCTGGAGTTCATGTAGTGTTCCTAAAGGAGCCGGGGGGGAAGGGAGACAAATTGCAGTCACATATTTTTATAAAGTTGAGTTTTCCCTTGTGAGGACTGACAAATGGTCCCCACATCATCAAAATAAAAGGCTTTTTATCACATTGTGGAAACAAATTGGTCCCTACAATGTAATATATACATAACCCAAACACACACATGCTGTTGTGTACAGAAGTGAACAGATGAGTTTCAACTGCCGATGTCTGTTATAAAATTCATACATTTTAAACATACATACATTTGTTTTTTTTGGCTGTTACACCACGGGTAAGATATGCAATTTGCGCAGAAAAAAAATTTCATGAACAAAACAAAAGTCATTCCATAGGGAAAGTTCATTTTGTCAAGTAATTAATTTCATTTTATGTGTCTGATCTGAATTGTCGGGGACTGTTATTCAGGGATAACCTGGTTCGGCACCACAACCTATAACTGAAGAGAATTGATGCTGAGATTTTTCATTAGCTTCGCTTAAAAATACTAAAAATGTAATAAAAATTGTGATACCAAAGTGTGGCACAACACGTGTAAGGTGACAGCCCCACCTGAGTTGTATTTAATGACTCGTCAATATTTCCAGCAAGATTGTTAGACTTCTCAGGAAGAACATTTTTCACTGTCTTAGCAAAGGGACACGAGTAGCTACAAGGTTGCAGACACCGATAAGTACAATTCCCATATCGGGAGTCGAACCCGGGCAGCTGGGGTGAAAACCAGGAATCTTAACCGCTAGACCATATGGGAAACTATACTGCGTGCCTCTTGTGAGCTCCGTGCCTGCAGCTGATGCGAGCCAAGATGTTGGTAGCATGGAGCGGCTAAAGCAGACGGCATCAGAGCAAATGAAAGATATGGCCGAGCCAGCCAGGAGTCGAACCTGGAATCTTCTGATCCGTAGTCAGACGCGTTATCCATTGCGCCACTGGCCCACTGGGAGGACAGTTCAGGAAGTGAGACAAAGAGCAAAGGGTTAAGCGCATTTGCAACCAGATCTCTTACGTAAGGTTTCCTGCGTGTCTGAATGCGTGAGTGCCAGATGCTTGAGATTTGGCAACCCTGTAAACGTACATTTTTTTGTTTCAGCTGAGTTGATTTATAACAAATAACATCACTTTATATAGTTGTTAAAAAAGTTGTTAAAAAGTGGAAACTTCAACGAACATGAAAGCACCAATAAACTACGTCTTCAAATATCCATCCATCCATCCATTTTCCAAACCGCTTATCCTATACTGGGTCGCGGGGGTTCGGAGCCTATCCCGGAAGCAATGGGCATGAGGCAGGGAACAACCCTGGATGGGGGGCCAGCCTAACGCAGGGCACACTCACACACCATTCACACACAGGCATGCACACCCACGGGCAATTTAGCAACTCCAGTTAGCCACGGAAACCCCACGACGACATGGGGAGAACATGCAAATTCCACACACATGTGACCCAGGCGGAGACTCGAACCCGGGTCCCAGAGGTGTGAGGCAACAGTGCTAACCACCATGCCGCCCCCGTCTTCAAATATTTATTTAAATATTTCCCTTTTAATATTCAGAGAGAACAGGCCTGGTGGCATTATAGCCTACGCATTTTGAAGTGATTTAATTTTGCACTAATGGCACTACAGATTTTACAGTTCTCAGTTTCCGGGGTAAATAAACACAAGTTTGTGTTTCAAATAGGAGAGAAATCTGTGTATTTGTGTACTGCACAGTCAGACCTTAATACCATCCGTTAACATTGCTTTCATTTCATCTTGGTGAATGTAGTGACTTTCAGAAATCGAAGGGAAACTTTAAACATTATACTTCGCACTTTTAATTTTAGACGACTAAATCAACTGAAGTTTTAGTCCACTGTAATCATGATATTTAGTCAACTAAAACTAAAATTATGATTGAAACTAAATGAGCAAATTAGCAAAACTTTTCAGGAAGAGTTTTATGTTTTCTCATTGGAGGCATATTGGAAACTAGCAGGCTGCAGACGTGAAAACCTGCCTTTGCCATACCGGGAGCGGAACCCGGCCCGCCAGGCTACAGGAATGTCTGCTTTCGTCAGCTGGCTGACATGCGATTTTCATTGCGGATAAATCTGCTTTACATGCATGTAAGAGTTTTATTACCTTGTAAACAGTCTGTTGGGTTTGAAAACTGCCCCAGTGCTTTTGATGTAGCTAATTTGGGGCTTAAAGTGGAAGAATATATATTTCCCATAACACTTCTTGCAACAGCGTGAAAGTCGGAAAGCGTGAGTGTCACGCCAAATGCGTGCAAGATCGCCACCCTGTGGATGAATCAGGAATCGCTGGACCGGAAACAATAGAAACGCCTTCGGCTTTAAGTGAAACAATTGTTTCAACTGTAACGGCTCACCATTGGCCTGCACCGCTGAAATGTTTCAGGACTGTCCCGCGCGATTGGCAGAGTACGCGATAGCTGCCCCGCGCGATTGGCCGGCACGGCTATATCCCGCCCACTCAGTGGGAAGATTTGTTTCAGCCCGGCGATGTCCCGCCTCACTCTGAAAAAAATGTTTCACCGAGATGTTTCAAAACTGCCTCGACTGATTGGCCGAGCCGCGAGTGCGGCCCCGCGCGACTGGGCGGCGCGGCGATGGCCCGCCCGCCTACCGGCGCGCTTATATGAATGAGGACCAGCCTTGCGGGGACATTATCGTCGCATCTGTCAACACTTTTGCTTCGTCTTTGGCGTTCTACACAGCTCTTACAGGTAAGCTTCTAACAGACTTTGTGCAGAAGTCTCGCCCCGTTATTGTTTTTTTTCGGGTCTTTAACTGATCGATTTTGTACATTGCAGATCATCATTTTGATGTTGATCCGATATGTCATATTTCACGAGTGCCGCTGCTCAGAATGTAATTTTAAAAAATATTTTGTACAGAAAAAATTTTATTCTTTGTCATTAGTAATACTTCTTGCAAGTAATTTAATATAGAAGCAGTCCTCCTGTTTGATTAAAAAGATCGAAAATTATCCAGGAAGCATTATATTAATATATCAACAAATTTCTATTTAATTATTTCTTGCATTATATCAGGAGATGTTTTAATTGATTGAGCTGTTTCTTATTTTTTATTTTTTTTATATATTTTTTGCTAAGAATGCATTTTGAACATAGGCACAGCCCTGTTTGATTAAAAAGATAAAAAAAATCTCCAGGAAGCATGTTAATATATCTATATATTTTTTATTTAATTGTCTTGCATTATGCTTGCATTTATTGAGCCGTTCATTATTTTTTTTCCTATCAGAAATGGACTTTGCACCACTTTTCCGCTTTGAGCACAGTGGGGAGCTCACCCTGCGCCCCTCACTCGAGGCACTGGCCACCCAGAGAGCCCTCGTGGGCCAGACTGGGACGACCCCGAGCCAGGCCAAGGATCCAGCGGCAGTATTGACGGAGGCCAGGAGCAGAGTGGCGGCTCAAGGAGGAGACCCCCGGGACCAGCGGCTGGTGGCAAGCGAGTGTGCTATCCAGTTTGGCCAGTACCGGGGGAAAACCTTCAAGTGGCTCCTGTCCAATGACGTTGGATATTCTGCCATGGTCCTGGCTGAGCATCAGGCGGAGAAGGAATCCGGCAACCTGAGCGACACTGCAGCGGCGAGCGGTGTCACGCGCAACAAGGATGTGTTCCTCAGGTAAGCGATTAAACCACAAGGCAGAAAATCACCACATCCCACCGACATCAATACAAAAGTCCCATGTTAACCAATCTCTTATTCCATTTATGCACACAGGTATGCCAGCTCCTTCCCCCAGATGAGCGAGGTCATCAGACGGCGTCGGCACCTGGAGGCTCCGTCACACAAGACTCTTGTGGGATTCGGCGCACACAAGAATTGCACCTATAAGGAGCTGTACGAGTCCAAGGACAGGGAGAGGAGGAGGTAAAGTCTTTGTTTTACATATTGTAGTCTGTGCAAAGTTATTTAAAGTTCATGTATAGGACGTGAGCACTCACTCTTAGTAGTGGCCTGCTAAATGTGCTTGTAATAGTAATGGTTATAATTCTTAATAATGACGATTGATGAATCATGTCCTGTCCCCCCGCCTGTCATCCAGCTATGTCCGGTGGGTTAGGGGGCAGTCGAGCAAGCCAGGGACCAGAATGGATGTACTGAAGAAGTACATCCAGATGAGGGATGCACAGCAGGCACCGCCCAGCTCTGCGCCCTCCGAGGTCCCCCTTGTCGTTCCGGGCTCCTCTAAGGAGATGCCCACCACAGCTCCTGGTAAACTTTAAATATAGTTTATGCAGAACTAACAACTCCAGTGTTCTTTTATTCAGACTTGTATACTCAGATATTTTCCATTCGTGTTTGTCAGAGTCCTCAGACGCCGAGCTCCTGACCTGCGCAGTGGAGCATGAGACGTCAGGTGAGTCTAAATGTATTTTTGAATAAATGAGATTATTGTGAATTGCGCACAAATCTGTCAAATGATACAAAAACTATGAACTCTATATTTACTGTCATTGTTGTTATTATTATTCATCTTTGTTAGCCCTAAATGCTGAAGTGGGTTGAGGTAAGCAGCAAAGCTGAACATTAGCCTTATTGTCCTTGGTGCTGGTAGCCTAGGCTGCATTGGCCTGCATGTTCTGTCTGCTTGTCTGCCGTAGTAGGATAATTACATAGAAAACTTTGTACTCACACCAGCTTTTCTTTACGTGCCTGTGGCCCTGTGCTTAAGCTTGCCTTTCATTCATTCATTCATTCATTGACTTGCTCATCTTGTCAATCAATCTCTATTTACTTTTTAATCATTTAGTGCAATCAAATAACAGTATGGCTTCTGCTAGTCGCTTTGTAACACTGCTCGCAATAAACTAAAAAAATGCTGTATGTTATGTTTCCAACAACACTGGCATGTAGCTGCCAGTCTGTCCGCGCCCCCCACCCCCAAAGCGGTCGCTTCACGCTCCTCTCCTCGGAAAGCCCCCGCGAAGGGAGAGGTTTCCCGTGCTGCTTCTGAGGTGAGATGTTCCCATGACTGCATTCTTCTTCATTTATTTCATGCTAAAAATGCGGAATAGAACGAGGTAATATTGACATTATTATCGTTGTCCTCGTCTTTGTAGGACGTCCCCCTTCCAGAAGCCTGGAAGGCCCAGCTTCCAAAGGAGCAGCACGAGTGGCTCAGCCGCGCCCTGTTCAGGAGGAATAAGGACGGAAGGCCCGTCCTTATCGACTCCTTGCAGTTGTGGTGGCACCCGCCCGCACCACGCCCTGTGTTCCACCAGCCGCCAGCTTCACCCGCCCCCTTCTTCACCTGCCCCTTCTTCCTGTGGATGCCCTACCGCATTTGGTCGTTCAGGCTCCTGTGCGGGCAGCCCAACTGCCACCGGGCCGGGCAGCGTCTGACGTCCTGCGGCCTGTACAAGACGGTCAGGAGGGTGCTGGACATAGACGGCTGGTACTTCATGGCCACGGAGTACCTGGAATGCCGTCTGTGTAAGAAGAAGGTGGCGGGCTGGTCACGGGACGTCTTGGAGCAGCTGGACCCTGCGCACCGCGCAGAGTTTCCGGCCATCCTGACGTATAGGTAAGCATTTCTCTCTTGGCGATGCGTCGGGACGCAAACATCTCGGAGCCCCGGTGTCTGCTACGATCTCTCTGATCTGGCACCTGGCAGCTTGCCTGCTTTGATCTGCTGTGACCATTTGCTGGGGTGTCAATCATCCATGTCATCTCGGAGCCCCGGTGTCTGCTACGATCTCTCTGATCCGGCACCTGGCAGCTTGGCCGCTTTTATCTGCTGTGAGCACTCGCTGGCTTGCTACGTGTGAAGTCGTTAGCACCCATTGTTCTGGCCTAGGTCCTGCAGACCCCCTACTGTGCTCTTTTACACCTCCTCAATTGCCCCCCTGAGAGAGACACACACACCTGCCTCTTAGTGTAGTTCAAAGGTTGGTGATTTTGAATGAAAACCTTTAACTCTGGGTGTGTTTCAGCCATTAAAACCCTACGTAATAATAAGGATATTGTGATTAAACCAGCGGATAAAGGATCAGGGATAGTGATTATGGACACCCAACAGTATAAACAGGAGGCGTTGAGACAACTGGGGGATAACAATTATTATGTTCCGGTAACCAATTCATTAGATAAGGGAACAACTAAATTGGTGAATGATATTTTACAGGATTTATATCATAAAAAGTTTATTACTCTCATTTGTTTGTTTCTGCTTACAGGTTGTCCTGTGACCTGAAGGTGGTGTGGCTGATGCGTCAGCGCTCCCTGGGCAACAGCGTGTCCGTGCTGTATAACAAGCTGAGGGAGCAGCACAGTGAGACCTGGATGGCACGCACACTGCAATATCTGGCAGTGTGCGACAGGTTTCAGGTCCCTGGCGCTGATGTACGGCAGGTGGCACCACCACCGGCCATGGTGCCCGTCCCCTCACCCCAGTGGCTCCTCACGGTGCATGCCGAGGATGTCAGGGCTCGCATCGGGGAGATGAAGGCCAGGGTCACCTCCATTTTTGGATCTGTCTTGAAGATGGATTCCACAAAGAAGGTAATTTTCCACCACGTTCTCTCTCTCTCTCTGTCTCTCACACACAGACACAGGCTTTCGAGAAAAGTGGACGATGCGATTGATGGTGACATTTTTTTTCAGGTGACCAAGAAGCTGGCAGGCGTGGCGGCTAGAACGATGGCCTGGTCAACCAATGTGGGCAACGAGTACGGGCAAGTCCTCATGTCCGTGCTCACCGCCCATGAGGGTGACGGGCTGTTGCCAATGGCCACGGGGCTGATGCGGCGCTACCGCGAAGCTGGAATCCCTCCGCCCAAGCTCCTGTACGTGAACAGGGACTGCTGCTCTTCGGTGGGGAAGTCGAAAGCGGCAGCCATGTTCTGCGAATGGGAGGAGCTGGTCGTCAGGCTGGACGTGTGGCACCTGATGCGAAGATTCGCTGTGGGCGTCACCACCGACAGCCACCAGCTCTACGGCCTGTTCATGGCGAAGCTGTCGTCGTGCATCTTCGAGTGGGACAGTGCAGACGTGGCTCGCCTGATGCAGGCCGTTCAGGCGGAACTGGAGGGGAAGCAGGGCATCGTGGGCCTGAGCGAAGACCAGCTCACTGGCAGGCTGACCGCGAAGATGCTGGCTCGGCACTGTCGCCGCCGTACCCGCGGGGCACAGGAGACCGAGCAGCTCATCGCTCAGCTGCTGGCGGCCTTCAGGGACGTGAAGGACACGATGGGCATCCCCCTGCTGGACAACCAAAGGATGGACGCCATATGGGACACCCAGAGGCGCCACCTTGGTTGCATCCAAGACCCTCCTGGATTCCAGCTGTACATGGAGACGGGGCAGCTCACCAAGGGAGGGATCGTCCTCCCCACCTACCGCTGCGCGCGTGGCTCCACCTCGTTGGAGTCGTTCCACCTCCACCTCAACCGCTTCATCCCTGGTGAGCATGTCCTCCTCACGGTTTCCGCACGTGCCTTTTGCTATCGGATGAGTGCGCCGTGTGCGTCAATCGGCAACTTAAACACGCGCGCTTCCTTTCTTTTACAGGCACCTCTGCGAACGCGGAGAATTTCCAGGCCTACTTGGTGGAAGGGTTGGCGCAGTGGAACGAGGACAGAGCGGCGGCAGCGGTAGACCATCCGGAGCAGGTGCTGCGTTGTTACGGTGGGCAACTGCAGCACAGCCTCAACCAGCTGAGCCAGCGGCTGCTGGGCCTCAAGCTGGTTGAGGACTACACAAAGCCGGGGGAGTACACAGGTAGGTGTGGCTATGCGGACCATCACCACGTTCTGACCGTCTAACCCTGTCACGTAAGGGTTATGGCTTTGTATGATCTGCCGTAATTCTGTAACCCTGATTCCGCTGCAGGAGAGCTCATCGGGGTGGAGTACCTGTACTCCCAGCAGTGCTTGGAGCTGAGGGAGGACATCGGCCATGACCCTGACGCCCCCGACGGCACCCCCGATGTCATGGAGAGCCTGGGGGATGAGGGCTTTGAAGAGGGAGGCCCGGAAGAGGAACATGACCCCACCATTTCCTCTCTGCACTTAATGGACAGCTCCCTCACTCAGCTCTCCTCACCCGCTGTGGCAGAGGTCCCCTCGGCTCACGCACGGCTGCCCGCAGACCCAGACCCTAGCACTCCATGCACTGCTGCTGCTCCTGCAGCTGCTGCTGACGACGACAACGATGATAATGATGATGGCGATGATGTAAGCCCCAAACCGGAGAAGCCGAATCTATGTTCATTGAGTTTTTTTTATTTATCAATTAATTATTCGCCTAATGGAAATTTGCAGTGCTGTTTCACTCCACTCACACTTTACTCCCTTTGTCATCCTGTCAGGTTTTCAGAGGCCCTGACGGAGCCCCAGGGTACGACCACGTGGTCAGGCTGGCGAGGTACCTGGTGGGGCTACGCGACGAGCCCTGTGTCGCGGAGAGTCACGTTGCCATGATCGTCTCTCTCTGGAACAACCTGCCGGAGAGAGACAGGCAGCGTGTCTCCTACCCACCGAGGCACAGGGAGCGGCTCCTTCAGGGCGGGTTCAAGGCCAGCCACTCGAAAACGTCAGTGTGCGCAGGGAAGGAAAGCCTGAAGCGGTGAGTTAATCGTTTGTGTAGACCAATGATATTACAGATTTCCAGGCATGCATACTCTGCTGCTGTGTTACACTTGGCCTAACTTCTAAATTCTTTTTGGGCAGCTGCCTGCTGGGCCAAGGCACCAGGCCTGCACAGTGGCCTCACGTGAGCAGACTGGTGGAGGCCATCTGCCTGGAGCTCTGCTCACTTCACCCGGCTGGTCGGAAGATCGCTGGGGTGAAGCAGAACCGCTGGACTGTCATCCTGCAGGATTACAGCAGGATCAGACGGCTGGTTCTGAGCAGCCCGGGGCTCATGCAGGCCACGTCGCTGCAGCTTTTTGAGATCAACCGGCGTATGCTGTCCGTTTGGTAAGTCTTCAGCCCACATTTGGGATCAGCTGAACTGAGGGTTTTTTATTCATGGCTTATCGATGAATGCTCACTAAGGTTATTTTTAAAAATAAACGTCTCATTTCCCCATAGGCATAATGATTTGGTGAAGAGGCGGGAGCAAGCTGTGCTCTCCATGGACATCCCTCTCCCCACTCCCAGCCTGACGACACCCACCCCTCTACCAGAGCCCAGGCAGAAGGAGCCAGAGCCAGCAGAACCTCCTTCTGACCTGAGGCCGTTCACCTTTGCCGCCCCTCCAGACCTGTCCGGGCAGGCTGTGCGGAGACGGCAGCCCCAGCCTGCTCCTACTCCGCAGCCCCAGCCTGCTCCTGCTCCTGCTCCGCAGCCCCAGCCTGCTCCTCTGCCCTCTGCGTCCATCCCGGCTGCCCCCTTACTTGTCCTGCTGATGCCTGGGCTAGCCAGAGCAGCTGCCCCGCCGACACCCCCGCCGGCTCCCTCGCAGGCAGACGTCCCCGGCAACCTGCCCGGGTTAAAGGCTTGGAGCCGGACCACCGAGTGGAGGCGGAGGAAGGCAGCTGAAGCCCAGGCCACTTCGCAGGGTCTCCCCGTGACACCACATGTCACTCACCAGCACTACACGTGCACCAAGTGTGGGCAGCCGCGGCGTCAGCAGTATGGACACAGGAGATTTAGAAATAAATTCTTCTGTGAGAGGGCAGAAGGCATTTCCTTCGAGGACTGGAAGGCACAGCACCGAGAGCCGCACTAAATCGCATTTTAATTTTTACTTATTTTATATGTGTAAAGTGTACATATATATGTTTTATATATGTATTATATGTATATTGTATATTATTTGTTTGAATAATTTTGTATGTTTTTATAAATGTTTTTTTTTCTGAAGCAAAGTGTGTACGAGACTTTTTCCTTGCATTACATACCATACTATACTATATACACACACACACACACAGAGGAATTCTTTAAGTTTTCCTGGGTGAGGTGTATATGTGACTTTCCTCCCATATATTATTTTCCCATATATTATTTCCTCCCAATAAATATTAGAGCTAAGTCTGGAGCTGGATTACCTATGACTACATGTGTATATATAATAGTAATACATGTAAAATAAAATGAAATAAATTGATTTTCTACAACACTTGTAAGTTTTGCTAAAGTAAGGGGCACGTAAGACAATTTAGGGGTATTTTCAGACTTTTTTTCAGACGGTTTTGGAAGCGCAGCCGAAGCCGGATTCGAACCTACGGCCCCTTGCTCCGCAGCTCCGCCTTGTAGCCCTAGACGGCCGTCTTAAAGGGCCGACGGCGCCCGGGTCGGCGGGTGCGCATGTGGGGCCCGCGACTCCTGGCACCCGGACGGGGGAAACCGAGGGGACGGGGCCTCTGGGGTGAAATTCGGGTGCCCCTTAGGGGGGTTGGGCTCTTTGCTTTTTGTTCTGTGTCATGATCACATAGTTCCTGATCAGCGTGTGTCTGCATGAGTTCTGGCAATTTTCCCCTTATCTTCCGATTGAAAAGCAATTCGGCAGGACTTTTACCAGTCGTTGCATGGACAATGCTTCTGTACACCATCACATATTTCCGTAATTCTCTTTTCCAGTCTAATTCCTCTGCTTGAGCAATCCTAATTCTCTTCATAAGTGATGCGTTTTGCCGCTCAACTTCTCCATTGGCCTGAGCATATTTTGGTGTAGTTTTCACATGCGTGATTCCATTTTCATCTCAGAAACGTCTGAATTGCTCTGATCGAAATTGAGGTCCATTATCTGATTTGCATGTAAATCAGCAGTCCATGTCTGCTAAAGATTGTCTCCATGCTGTCTATAACCTTTTCTGTTGTGGTGGAAGTCAAGATGTCATACTCGTAGTATCGACTGAAATAGTCTATTACTACCAGAATGGAGTGGTTTGACGGGAGAGGTCCCAGAATGTCAACTGCGATATC
The DNA here is from genome assembly GCF_023856365.1 of Brienomyrus brachyistius. Classification (NCBI taxonomy): domain Eukaryota; kingdom Metazoa; phylum Chordata; class Actinopteri; order Osteoglossiformes; family Mormyridae; genus Brienomyrus; species Brienomyrus brachyistius. The sequence continues at coordinate 10,795,956 of NC_064554.1, forward strand.
CCGCCAGGGTCCATCGGGTAGCGGTCTCAGAAATTCAAGTGGGTCAGGCTTAGCCACTATCTGATAGCCGTGGCAGGCCTTGCAATGTCTTTCGGCTGCTCTATCCATGCCAGGCCACCACACCTTTGCCCTGAGATGTTGCTTTGTTCCCACAATACCCAAGTGTCCTTCATGGGCTAGTACAAGCACTCGTGCACGTAGGACCTGGGGTAACACTATACGCGTGCCTCTCAGAACAAGATATCCAACTGAGCATAGTGTCATTTGCAATAATCGCGTACTGTTTACACTTCTCAAAATGTCCAGTCGCCATAGCCCTACGCACCTCATATAATTCAGGATCGGTGGCTGATGCTTCCTCCACCTCCCTGGTAGTCAGTGCTTTTGGAGTTGCATTCACTGCTACAAATCTTACATATTCTTCAGCCTCATGCTTGTGACTGACACGTTTCACTGTGTTTGTCACCAGTCGTGACAGCGGGTCAGCAATATTATTTTTCCCTGCAATGTGGACTACTTTGAATTCATATGGTTGTAATCTAAGAACCCACCGTTCTATCCGTGCACATGGCTTGGATCGGGGACCATATATCACCTCTAACGGCTTGTGATCTGTGACCAGGTCAAATTTTCTCCCATAAACATATGGATGTAATCTTTCGCAGGGCCATACTAGGCCTAGCGCCTCTCTCTCTGTCTGAAAGTCTCTGCGTTCGCAGTCAGTTAAACTGCGGCTCACATAGCACACCGGAACATTAATTCCCTTTTGGTTTTGTACCAGTACTGCACCTAATCCCACCGGACTTGCATCCACTATCACCTGTGTTGGGGCATCTTTGTTGAAATAAGCTAAAGTTGTAGTTTTAGCTAGCTCTGCCTTAAGAGCACTGAAAGCTTTTTTCTGTTCTGGCCCAAATCTGAACAGAGTGTCTTTCCTTGTCAGGCGTCTCAGTGGTTCTGACAGGGTTGCAAACTGCGGGATAAATCTGCTGCTGTAGCCAACAAGCCCAAGGAAGCTGCGCACCTCCGTCACGTTCTCTGGCTCCCGCGCTTCAGTCACAGCTCGCACTCTCTCCTCAATCGGCCCAATTCCCTTTTCTGACAACAGGATTCCCATAAAAACCAGCTTGTCCATGTTAAACTGACATTTTCCTCGGTTCAGCGTTAATCCTGTCTGAGCCTTACCATCACTGCATGAAATCGTCTGTCATGTGTCTCTTGGTCTTATGCGTGTATGATTACGTCATCAGATATATTTTCCACACCTTCAATCCCAGCTAGGGCACTAGCTATTTCGTGCTGATACTGTTCGCTAGCAGATGATACCCCAAACAACAGTCTTTTGTACCTGTACACCCCATTGTGAACTGCAAACTTGGTGACTTCACGTGACTCAGGGGTCAACTCAAGTTGGTGGTAACCACATTTCAGGTCTAGCTTGCTAAATATGGTTGAGCCATTCATGCCCTCGAGTAACTCATCCACTGTAGGGATTGGAAACCGTTCCCTCACTATGGCTTCATTGGCCCGTCTGATGTCCAAACAAAGACAAACATCATTTCCTGGCTTTGGGACTATCACCACTGGATTCACCCACGGAGTGGGTCCGTTCACAGGTTCGATGATATCCAAGTCTATTAACTCCTTTATCCTGGATTCCACTGCCCCTCTGAAGTTGAAAGGTATGCGTCTAAATGGCTGAGCTACAGGTTTCACCTCTGGGTTAATGTGTAAGCGGACCTGTCTCGTTTTCAGCTTTCCTACTCCTACGAACACGTTGGGGTACTGCTGTTGGAGTGCTTGCTTAATGTCAGTTACTGCAGAAATGTCGGCGCCTATTCTCAAAATCCCTAAGCGCGTCGCTGTTTCTTTCCCCAGCAGTGGTTCGCCATCTCCTCTGATTACGATGAACTCAGCATGTTCAGTTTTATTTCCTGTTGAAACCTGACATGTGAATGCACCTTTTACAGATAGTGGCTGGCTGGAAGAATATGAATAAAGTTTCCTTTCTGCCTTAGGAACATAAGAGTGACATTTAATATGTTCTGACTTCAGCTTTTCCCACGTATTTTCTCCCATTACATTGCTCGTAGCACCTGAGTCAATCAACATTCTTGTGTTCACTCCTCCAAAACAGAAGATAAGCCTCTCTGGCATGTCACCTTCATTAATAGTAAATGCAAAATCATCATGTGCATCAACTCTGTTTACATTTTGTTTTGTTTTCGAACCTTTTGTGCGGCACATTTTTGCATAATGGTCTTTCCCATGGCACTTGTGACATGTTTGCCCGCGTGCGGGGCATTTCGGATCTCGCCCAATGTGGTCAGTGTTCCCACATCTGTAGCATTTTCCATCATTTTTATTGTCTCTATTTTGTTTTCTTTTAACATTTTCATTTCTGTATTTTGCCCCCTTTTCTTTTTGGAAGATTCGGCTGACCGATTCTGTGGTCGCTTTTGCTGAGTGTGACATGGCCGACGTTTGCTCCTCGATGCTCTCACAGCGCGCTGCTATCTCTAACGCACAAGCCAGTGTTAGGCCACGCTCAACTTTTGGAAGAGTTCTGCGCACATATTCAGATGTCCCTTTACTCAAAATTGCATCCCTAATCTGATTGTCTGAGTCGTCACCGTAATCACAGTCTTTCACTGCCTGCCGCAGGCGTGTGGCAAACTGCTGTACAGTCTCTCCCGGCTGCTGGTGTAGCTTTTGAAATGCAGCGCGGAATTAATTTGAGGCACAAAGTATGTGTTCAAAGCATCGACTACCTTTTGGTAGTCTGTTGGTTCACCCGTGTCCGGTAAAGTGGAGAAGACATCCTGCACGTCTGCTCCAGCCAGATGTAGTAATAGCGCGCGTCGCCTTTGCTTCGTAGCACCGTGCGTATCTTCGTTTATTATGAGCCATTTTCCGTCAGCATATAGCTCAAACGACATTAGCCATCGTTTCCATCTGAAACCTAGCGTGGCTGGGTCTGTGTAGCATGCGAAGTTCTGGATTCCGGATTTCTCCATACTAATCGACTAATCGATCCGACTAGTAAAATTAAAGTACTCCTCGTCGCCAATGTTGTATTCCTCCTGTACTCCGTACTAAGAGGTATATACTTCCACCAATAACTACAGACTCACATTCGAGCTCTTGCTCCGAACAGTGCTTTTTTTCTTTATTTCTTGATCTCCACTTCCGTTCCTCCAATTCCCATAATACCTTTCCAACCACCTGACACATCATCCGTGGACATGACAAAAAGGTATAACCAGAACTTGAAAAGATGTATGACACCACATGCGGATCTTTTACTTCAAATATGCCCCATTAACCACATCGTTTTTAAGCAATGAAACTCTTTTCGGCTAATGTGTTATTTAAAAACATCTTAAGCATTTCGACAACAAGAATCAAGGAATAACGCTGGCGATCCTTGCTAAAATAACTCGCTCTCTCCTTGTCGCGCTTGTGCGTGCAGCCACGATACCCACACACCACTGTCTTTTATTGAAAACAGCTGAGGCAAGTCGTTTTCGGAACTTTAAAGTGTGTATACAATAAGTAAACGCATGTAAAAGAAGTATAAAATGTGTTATAAAGCACATAATAAAGAATTTAAGCATAATAACCCAGACATACCATGGCCTATAGCTGGTACAAATGGAGCTATCCTACGGCCTACAAGATAAAAGCATATGGCACCAAATTGGAATCAGTAGTCTTTAAAAAGAATAAAATACATTATATGAATTTATTAATGCGATATTCTAAATACGTTTTACGGCATAATAATTTAAGGGGTCACCGGACGCGTCGAGCTTTTCTAGCAAGAGAGGAAAGAGTCGGGCAGTTTTGAATAGTAAAAGCAGTAGTTGTGTATTGTTAAAAGTTTTTTTTAAACAAAATGTCCTATTTTATAACGATAAACACACAGCAATCCTGTTTTTAGGGGGGATTTATGCGTATTGCATGTCTAGACATGTCGGTCAGCTAATGTCCGCGTCAGTGGGAAATTATAAAATATATTTCTAATTGAAATAAAAGTCGATGTCTAACACCACAGCTCTGAGACTCTAGCATAGCCCCGGGCGCCCCGCTGCGGGCCTGTGGGGCAGGATGAAGTATCTAACTTCAATTGCTTAATCAGCGGGGTAAAGTGCCGTACCTTAAACGGGCGTATGACAAATTAGTATAAAGTTTTAAGCCAATAAGATTTAATTAATAAAATAATTTAGTTGTATTTTGTTAGTTTTATTTTCAATAAAATACACCCAGCGCATTATTAATTTAATAGCTGCAGGAACTAGTAAGCGGTATTTAGCTACGTACTTCAAAAACATTTTAAAAACTTTGTTAGACTAATACCTTAGTTATTTTAATAATTTAAGGGATAAAAAACATTTGTCATGTTTGTCAATGTGTTATTTTAAGTAAATGCGTTATTTTTCAACGGCAAAAGCCCTGTCATGTTTTAAGTGCGAAATTTTATGGCCTAGCAACTGTCTCTGGGGGAGCAGCCCCGGTTAGGTACTATTAAGCAGCATTTAGTGACATGCATCAAAACACATTTTTTAAAACTTTGACAGAATAAAGTCTTAGTTATTTTAATAAATATGTTTTTCAGTAAATGTTTATTCACGCGCATGCGGACAAACACACACCCCGGAGGTCAAACTAAAAAAAAGTTGATACAAACTACAGTTGTATCGGACACGCACACAAAAACACGAGAGTTTGCTCAATCAAAAAACACCAAACATATATAGTTCACGTTTTTTATTAAAATGTATAAGGATTGTTTTGATTTAAATTAATATGAGTGGAATATAAGTCATTTAGGCAACAGGATTTGAGGAAGAACCTAAATAGCAGCTAGAAATGACCGACCAGGCAGGCAGAAGTCTGCTTTTCTTATCTCACAAGTCATGGAAGGGTGGGAGGGGGGCCACATAAGTGTGGGGTAGGAACTGTGGAATCAGGCAGGGGTGTAAGAATTTAGGATATAGTCTTGTTATTTTAAAGAAGGTGTACATGATTATTTAATTATATTTAAAGAAGGTGTACATGATTATTTAATTACATTTAATAGGAACCAGTAAGCTGCATTTAGCACCATGCTGCAAATACACATAAAAAAAAACTTTAAAGAATAAGGTCTTAGTTATTTTAATAAAGACATCCTACAAGGTACCCACGGCCCCAGCTTATATAATCTACAAGCTTGATCTGAGATGCTTGCTGGAGTACAATGCTAAGTTGACAACGGTAACGGAGCTGCATATTGTTTGATAGTTATGAAACATAGTTCAAATTCAACAGTGTCAGCAGTCATCCACTATGCAGGGAGACTACAGATTGACTATAACGACCCCATTTATCTGCTGGAATTATTTAAAAAAAAAAATTGACATAATAAAGCCTTAGTTATTTTAATAAATATGTTTTTTCAGTAAATGTATATTCATGCTCATGTGCACAAACACACACACACACACACACACACACACACACACACACACACACACTGGTGGTCAGGGGCTTTAGAGTTTAACTTTAGGTCTGTGAAAGTATAGGACCGCTAACTTAGTCGTTCATGAGTCTTATTGTGAAAAACCACACAAAATAGACTTGTAAATTTTAAAGAAAAGACATTAACAGCTTTTGTCAATGTTTACATGTATAAAAACTTTAGATGTGTTTGTAAAACAGTCAAACAAAAATGTGTTATTTTAAAGTAGTATAAAATATAACCTTAACTTTGGACGCAAGATGAACAACCTACACACACACATAGACACACACACACACACACACACACACACACACACACACACACACACACACACACACACACACAGCAAAACCCCAAGCATGCGCACAAGCGCACAACCAAAGGTTGGGAAGTGTTCTTTCCTTATCTCACAAGTCATTAACAGCTTTTGTTAATGTTTAAATGTATAAAAACTTTAGATGTGTTTGTTAAACAGTCAAACAAAATTGTGTTATTTTAAAGTAGTATAAAATATAACCTTAACTTTGGACGCAAGATGAACAACCTACACACACACATAGACACACACACACACACACACACACACACACACAGCAAAACCCCAAGCATGCGCACAAGCGCACAACCAAAGGTTGGGAAATGTGCTTTTCCTTATCTCACAAGTCATGGAAGGGGGGGATGGGGGACACATAAGTGGGGGGTAGGAACTGTGGAATCAGGCAAGGGTGTAAGAATTTAGGATATAGTCTTGTTATTTTAAAGAAGGTGTACATGATTATTTAATTATATTTAATAGCAACTAGTAAGCTGCATTTACACATTAAATGCAAAAACACTTAAAAACTTTAAAGAATGGTAATATAACTTGACCATAGTTTTTAGTTACACAAATGTTTTAAAATGTAACATGAAAGTTTTTCAAAGTAAGATGTACAAATGTTTTAAAATGTAACATTAAAGTTTTTCAAAGTAAGATGTACAACTGTTTTAAGACATTACATAAAAGTTTTTCAAAGTAAGATGTACAGATGTTTTAAGATGTAAGATGTTTGGGTGTTTTACAAAAACATTTTGTTATGTGTTTGCAGCCCAAACGTATTTTTAAAATGTACAAAGTTTTATGCATTCATTTTGTGAATTAGTTTTGAAATCTAATATGAACATGGCTTTTATTTTACAAAAGCAAAGTTGTAAAAATTTTGTAGGGTTTTTATCAAAGGAGATTTTGTTAATGTAACATAAAGTTTTTTTATTTTCAAAGTTGCACAAGTGTTTCAAAATGTATCATGTATACGTGTGTTGTATTTTTCAAGCTTGTACAAAAATGTTTATGCACATTTATCAAATGAGTTTTTAAAATGTACCATGACTGGGTGTTTTATTATTCAAAATAAAAGTTGTACATATGTTTTGTTATATGTATGCACCACGGTTGTGTTTTTAAAATGTAGTGACATGCATCAAAACACATTTTTAAAAACTTTGACAGAATAAAGTCTTAGTTATTTGCACACAAACACCCTGGAGGTCGGGGGGGCTTTAGAGTTTAACTTCAGGTTGATGATCGCAATGGGTGACCAAACCCCAAAGCACCCTAGCTTAGTTGTTTACTAACTTATCGCGAAAAAAGACAGAAATAGACTTGTAAATTCTAAAGAAAAGACATTAACTGTTTTTGTTAATGTTTAAAAGGTATACAAACTACAGTTGTATCGGACACGCGCACAAAAAGAGTTTGCTCAATCAAAAAAAAAAAAAAAAAAAAAAACACCAAACATATATAGTTCACTTCCTTTTCTTTTTGGGGACCGTCATTCTGTCACGATCGCTGACCGGGGTTAAGGCGAGCAGGCAAGCGAGCGAGCGAGCAGGAAACAGGCAAGGCAAGCGAAATCGGGGGAGAACGGGGGTTTAATTAGGGCAAGGGCTGGACGGAATACAGGCATCGACAAACATCAATGACGGACAAGGGGAACAGGTCAGACCAGGACTTAAATACACAGGACTAATCAAAGTAACTAGACACAGCTGGGTACAATCGGGAACGAACACGTGGGTAAGCAGGGGGGCGTGGCACACATGAGGAGCGGATGGGCCGGGCATCACAGCAAGGGTGTAAGAATTTAGGATATAGTCTTGTTATTTTAAAGAAGGTGGTTCTCATGATTATTTAATTACTTTTAATAGGAACCAGTAAGCTGCATTTAGCACCATGCTGCAAATACACATTAAAAACTTTAAAGAATAAGGTCATAGTTATTTTAATAAAGACATCCTACAAGGTGCCCACGGCCCTAGCTTATACAATCTACAAGCTTGATCTGAGATGCTTCCTGGAGTACAATGCTAAGTTGACAACGGTAATGGAGCTGCATCCTGTTTGATAGTTAATGAAACATAGTTCAAATTCAACAGTGTCAGCATTCATCCACTATGCAGGGAGACTACAGATTGACTATAACGACCCCGTTTATCCGCTGGCATTATTTAAAAAAATTGACAGAAAAGCCTTAGTTATTTTAATAAATACATTTTTTCAGTAAATGTATATTCATGCTCATGTGCACAAACACACACACACACACACACCAGTGGTCAGGGGCTTTAGAGTTTAACTTTAGATCTGTGAAAGTATAGGACCGCGATGTGTATTCAGACTCAGGATCGCCTGATGGCTGTGGAACAACTCCTGGCAGCACAGGTGGCCCGAACGCCACTTCCGGCATCCCCACCTCGTCCGGTGACTCCAGCTCCAATCCCGGTACTGGAGCGCTACGACGGGAATCCCGACCAGTGCTTCCTCATGCAATGCGGCATATACGTGGAGGAACATCCGGAGATGTTCACCACCCAGGAGGCGGAAGTCCGGTTGGTCATCTTGCTCCTCTCCGGATGCGCTCGGGAGTGGGCTGCGGCGATATGGGCCAACCAGAGCCCCCTTCTTGCGTCGACTCAGAACTTCCATTGCGCCCTGGTGGAAGTTTTTGATCATCCGGCAGTCGGGCAACGCCCCGAAGATCGTCTCCTGAATTGCCGGCAGGGGAACTGCTCCGCAACGGATTTCTCTCTGGAATTTTGGACCATTGCCGCCGGGCTCCAGTGGACGGACGATGCCTACCTGACCATTTTCCGATGCGGACTCAACCAGGATCTCCAGGATGAGCTCGCCTCACGAGGGGCGGCGCTGACTTTTGACGATTTCGTCCACCTGGCCATTCCGGCTGGATAACACAGTTAGAGATCGCCGTCACGGCCGGCTCCTGAGCGAGGCTCGCCGCGCCTCCCCAACACCAGCCCCCGAGACGGAGGAACCAATGCAGCTGGGAAGAACGCCGCTCACCACGGTCGAGCGACGAAGGCGGACCCAAAGCGGCTTGTACCTCTACTGTGGAGAGGCTCTGCCGGTAGGTGACCTGCTGACTGCACCCTCCACCCATCAACAACTTACCGTGCCAGTGCGAATTGAGGCAGGGGATTGAGGGATCTCGGTACAAGCCTTGGTAGATAGTGGAGACGCAGGAAACTTTATTAGTCTCTCCCTTGCGCGCCAATTAGGGGTACCCCTGCGTAGGCTCACTAAATGGCTCTCCGTGTTAGGGGTGACGGGGGAACAAATGAAGGAGGGAACAGTTACGTTCAGTACTCAGCCCTTCACCCTGCACATCGGCATCCTCCATGTGGAGGAAATAACCATGTACGTCCTGCCCCAGGCAAAGGACCCAATAATATTGGGGTACCCCTGGCTCCTTCATCATAATCCTAGGCTCGACTGGGTACCTGTCCGCCTGTATGTCTATCCGATGCAGGACCTCAAACGTCGAGAGCCCCCAACCAGAGGACCTCACCCAGCTCCCCGAGGAGTACGGGGACTACAGGGACGTCTTCAGCAAGGCTGGAGCCTTTACCCTTCCGCCCCACCGTGAGTGTGACTGCGCGATTGAGATCGTCGAGGGGGCTAAACCCCCAAGGGGAGACTGTACCCGGTCTCACTCCAGGAGGAGGAGTCTCTAGAGACGTACATTCAGGAGAGTCTGAAGCAGGGGATCATCTGACCCTCCAAGTCTCCTTTCACCGCAGGATTCTTCTTTGTGAAGAAGAAGGACGGAGGTCTATGCTCCTGCATTGACTACCGGGCCCTGAACGCCATTATGGTAAAACGGAGAGAACCCCTTCCGCTAATTCCCTCCTCCCTAGAGCAACTGCGGGAAGCACGTGTCTTTTTGAAGCTCGACCTTCGCAGTGCATATAACCTGATCCGGATCCAGGAGGGAGACGAATGGAAAACGTCATTCGTCACCAGCAAGGGGCAATATGAATACCTCGTGATGCCTTATGGTCTTGATCTTTCAGACATTTATGAATCAGGTATTCAGGGACCTCATTCATGTCTGTGTGGTGGTGTACATTGACGATATCCTGATCTACTCACCAGACGTGCAAACTCACCACCAGCATGTCCACGTGGTCCTGCAGAGATTGAGAGAGCACCGCCTCTACGCCAAGCTCGAGAAATGTGAGTTCCACCAAAACCAGATCCAATTCCTAGGGTACATCATCGGACAGGGAACCGTTGCCATGGAGGAGAGGAAGGTGGCCGCGATCCGCAGCTGGCTCCCTCCTCGCAACCTCAAGGAACTGCAACGCTTCCTTGGCTTCACCAACTTTTACAGGTGGTTCATCTGTAACTTCAGCCAGGTGGCGGCGCCTCTCACATCCTTGACCCGCGGTCCAGCCTCCTGGTGGATCTGGTCCCCGGAGGCGGAGGCCGCCTTCGGGAGGCTAAAGAGGGCCTTCTGCACCGGCCCAGTCCTCGCCCAGCCACGACCCGAACTCCCCTTTGAAGTAGAGGTGGACGCTTCCGAAGCCGGGGTTGGAGTGGTCCTCCTTCAGAGAGACCCCTTAACCGGAAGGCGTCATCCCTGTGCATACTATAAAAAAAAATTGACCGCTGCAGAACATAACTACCCAGTAGGTGAAAGGGAACTGCTCGCCATCCGACTGGCATTGGAGGAGTGGAGGCATTGGCTAGAGGGAGCACGTCACCCATTCGTTGTATTTACCGATCACCGTAATCTGGAGTACCTACAGTCTGCCAAGCGCCTTTCCGCCCGACAGGTCCGCTGGGCCCAGTGGTTCTCAAGGTTCGAGTTCCAAGTCCGCTACCTCCCAGGTAACTGCAATGTAAAGGCTGATGCGCTCTCTCGGCAGTTCGACCCTCCCGCCAGCACCGAATGGATGGAACCCATACTCAGCCCTACCTGCTTCACAGCAACGATTGCCTGGGACTTAGAGGAGGACATTCGCTGCAAGAGCGAGAGAAGAACACCCCCTGCAGGTTGTCCCACTGGGGTCCAGTACGTCGTGAGGCAGCATCACGGGGCCCTGCTGCACTGGGTCCATGCCCAGCGAAGAACCGGCCACCCGGGTATCGACGCCACACTGCGCTTAGTTGCTAGAAGGTACTGGTGGCCGGGCTGGAGGAAGCAGGTAACTGACTTTGTGGAATCCTGCCCTGAGTGCGCTCGGGCTCCCTCTACCGGTTCCAGCCCGTCCATGGTCCCACGTGGCCATGGACTTCATAACCGACCTTCCACGTTCAGCAGGTAGGACGACCATTCTTACCGTGGTAGATAGATCTCAAAGATGTGTCGACTCCTCGCCCTCCCGAAATTGCCCTCGGCCTCCGAGGTCGCCAACCTGCTCATTCAGCATCTCTTCCGCTACTACGGAATACCGGAGGACATAGTGACAGAGGTCCTCAGTTCAATTCCCAGGTTTTCAAGGAGATGTGCCGAAAACTCGACGTATCGCTCAGCCTGTCGTCCGCATACCATCCCCAGACCAACGGCCTAGCCGAACGCACTAACCAGGAGGTGGCCAAGGCTTTGCGACTAGTGTGCCAAACCGACCCGTCAAAGTGGTCCACTCTCCTGGTGTGGGTGGAATAAGCTATTAACTCCCGGGTGAGTCCCATTACCCACATCTCTCCTTTCCAGTGTGTGTTAGGCTTCCAACCCAAGCTCTTCCCGTGGGACTCACCGGAAGGTCCAGTACCCCGAGTGGAGGGCTGGTACCAGGACAGCCGCCGTGTTTGGCAGAAGGTCCAGCAGGCACTAACCGCTCAAGCACAGAAGAGGAAAGCCCAGGCAGATTGGCGATGTCGAGCGGGTCCCACATATCGGGTAGGTCAGTTAGTCTGGTTATCGACACAGAACCTCCGCATCCCGGGCTGTAAGAAGCTGACTGCTCGGTTCCTCGGACCTTTCCGCATCCTGCGGCGAGTAGGACCCGTGGCCTACCGTCTGCAGCTACCGAAGGTATACAGAATCTGCCCCACGTTCCACGCCTCTCTGTTAAAGCCCGTGAAGCTCAGTCCTCTGTGGCCCGAGGTCCCTCCGTTGGAGGATCCCCCAGTGGAGGTGCCGGCGGAAGCCCCGACCCTTCGGATCAGCTCCCTCCTTGATTCTCGCCGACGGAACAGTCGGCTCCAGTATCTGGTCCACTGGGAGGGACAGTCCGCAGAGGACAGCAGCTGGGTAGCCGACCCCGACCTCAAGGCCTCTTTTCACTTGGCCTACCCCTCCTGTCCTGCTCCGCGCTCTCGGGGAAGGCCCCGCAAGCGCCCATGGCCTCCAGGAGGCGGCCGTCGGGGGGGGGGGGGGGTACTGTCACGCCCACACGGGCGGACATCCCCAGCTGCAGCTCATTACGAGTAACAGGGCTAGGGATAAAACCTGCTAGAGATCACCAATCCGATGCGAAGTATTGCGCTGATGATTCGAAGCCTTACTAAGCACTCTTTTGTCCATTGTCTTCCCCAGCTTCCAAGCCCTGCCTGTTTACCTCGTGTCTTCCATTTACCTCTCTATCTCTCCCGTTCCAGACCCATTCCCCTACCTGACCTGACTTCCCTGCCTGCCCCGACTTCCCTGCCTGCCCCAACTCGTCTCGTCCCCATAACCCCGTGTGTTCCTGTCTCGTCTCTCCTCGTAGGACTGACCCCCTGGCTAACGACCCCCTCGCTTGTTTTTCGACCCTGCCTCTCGCCTGTCCCTTCTGGTGCTTCTGTCTGGTTTTCCAGAATAAAGTGCTGTTCGGCTTGCATACCTGGATCCTGGTCTTTCGGTCCTGTCTACCCTGCTAAGTGGAATATTCTTACACCCTTGCATGATTCCACAGTTCCTACACCCCCCTACACTTCCATGACTTGCGAGATAAGAAAAGCAGACTTCTGTCTGCCTGGTCGATCATTTCTAGCCGCTACTTAGGTTCTTCCTGCATTTAAGGTGCTAAATGCAGCTTACTGGTTCCTATTAAAAGTAATTAAATAATCATGTCCACCTTCTTTAAAATAACAAGACTATATCCTAAATTCTTACACCCTTGCCTGATTCCACAGTTCCTACCCCACACTTATATGTCCCCCATCCCACCCTTCCATGACTTGTGAGATAAGGAAAGCACACTGCCTAGTCGGTCATTTCCAGCCATTATTTAGGTTCTTACTCAAATCTTGTTGCCTAAATGACTTATATCCCACTTGTCACGGGAGATCGCGGGCAGAGCGGCGATCGTGCGGGCAGGCGTGGAAGGAGCAGGCAGGCAAGCGGGATACGGGAAAACGGGGGTTTATTGGGAGCAATCCGGGGCAGGGAATACAGGACGGCAACAGACATCAGACACAGACTGACATCAATGACGGACAAAGGACTCGGGTAAGACACGGACTGAAATACACAGGACTGAGCAAATGAACTAGATACAGCTGGGTACAATCGGGAGAAAACACGTGGGTAATCAGGGGGCGTGGCACACAGGAGGAGCCGACGAGCAGGGCATGACAGAACCCCCCCCCAAAGGCGCGCTTCACCAGGCGCGCCAGGGAGGAGGCGACAGACGGGACACAGGAACCGGGACCTGGAGCAAAAAAAAACAGAACCATCAACGAGAGACGGGAAACAGGACCGAGGCACAGAACAGAGCGAGGGACAAGACAAAAGACAAAACCTGACAGAGGGTCGGGAAGGCAGACAGGCAAACCAGGAAGGGAGACACAGAAGGAACAGGAGGAACAAAAGGACCAGGAGTGAACGAAGGGAACAGAGGAGGACGAGGAGCAGAGACGGGAGGAACAAAGCGAGGGGGAGCAGAGACAGGCGGGACCAAGAAAGGGGAAGCAAACGAAGGAGGGACCAGGGCAGGAGAGAAGGGAGAGAAGGCGGGGGAACAAAGGGGAGCCCGTGGGAGCACCAGCGGGCGACGGGCGGCAGCCGGAGGGGCCGCAGACGGCCGGGAGGCCGGAGCCGGAGGGGACCGAGAAGGGGCTGAGGAGACAGGGCGAGGGACCCGCGGAGGGGCCAGGGAGGGAGCAGGAAGGAGCACCGGGGAAGGGGACGAGGGAGCTGGAAGGGGCCAGGGCGAAGGCAAGGCGAGGGGGGGAGCCGCCGTAGGCGGCGACGTCCTCCGACGAGCCGAAGGTGGGGGCCCCGCAGGCGACCGAGTAGCCGCCGTCGGGGAGCCCGCAGGCGACCGACCAGGCCCTGGAGAGGGGAGCGAGGCAGGGCGACGAGGCCTCGGAGGGGGACCCGCAGGCAACATCCGACCCGGAGGGCCAGGACCCGCAGGCGCCAGCCGAGCCAGAGCGCAGGCGAGGGAGGGCGAGCCAGGGGGCAGGGCGGGCGGGACCCCAGTCCTACGTTTGTGTCCCCTCCCCTTGCGGGACACAGACATAGTGACCCTCGCTCGGGGTCGAGGTCGCTGGGGCGAGGGTAAAGTCACAAGGGCAGGCAGCAGAAGGGGCGCCAGCCCGGGAGCTGCTGGAGCGCGGTCAGGACTTGGAGCGCGGTCAGGACTTGGAGCGCGGTCAGGACTTGGATGTGGCTGCAGTGGGGGCGCCGGCCCGGGAGCTGCAGGTTGCTGCAGTGGGGGCGCCGGCCCGGGAGCTGCAGGTTGCTGCAGTGGGGGCGCCGGCCCGGGAGCTGCAGCAGGCGAAGGGGGCTGCGCAGGCGGCGAAGGCGGCTGCGCAGGCAGCGGCGGCCGCACGGGATAGGGATCCGTGGGCAGAGGCGGCTGCACGGGCAGCGGTGGCAGCGAAGGCGGCTGCGCAGGCAGCGGTGGCCGCACGGGAGCGGGGTCCGCCGGCGGCGGCGGCCGCACGGGAGCACAAGCCGCAGGTGGAGGAAGCTGCGCAGACATAACGGACAGTGGTGATGGCTGCTCCGGCTGCGCAGGTTGCAGAGGCTGGAGCAGCGCTGATAGCGCAGGCAGAACTGGCACGTCCTGGGAGGGGGAGACGGGCGCGGTCCTCTTCGGGACCCGGGGCACTCGGGGGATCGAGTCCCTTACGGCCCTAATACCTCCCCAATTAGCCAGGTGTTCGGGCTGGTGATTATACCGGTGCAGGGGCGGTAGTTCATCCGGAGCGAACGGCTCCAGTTCGGGAAACGAGAAGGGAATGTCCTCGTCGTCGCTGCTGGAAGCCCCAACCCTCGCCAGGAAGTGGGGTCCCTTATGGAGCGGGTCAGGGACGGAGCCCTGGACGAGTCCCTCTCTCTCGTCCTCAGCGAGAGACCAGGAGTCGGCGAGGGAGCATGTACCCAGTCGGATGGGCTCAGGCAGGGGCTTTCCTCTCCTCTGCTTCCTCCTTTTCTTACGGTCCGTCATTCTGTCACTGGAGATCGCGGGCAGAGCGGCGATCGTGCGGGCAGGCGTGGAAGGAGCAGGCAGGCAAGCGGGATACGGGAAAACGGGGGTTTATTGGGAGCAATCCGGGGCAGGGAATACAGGACGGCAACAGACATCAGACACAGACTGACATCAATGACGGACAAAGGACTCGGGTAAGACACGGACTGAAATACACAGGACTGAGCAAATGAACTAGATACAGCTGGGTACAATCGGGAGAAAACACGTGGGTAATCAGGGGGCATGGCACACAGGAGGAGCCGACGAGCAGGGCATGACAGAACCCCCCCCCAAAGGCGCGCTTCACCGGGCGCGCCAGGGAGGAGGCGACAGACGGGACACGGGAACCGGGACCTGGAGCAAAAAAAAAACAGAACCATCAACGAGAGACGGGAAACAGGACCGAGGCACAGAACAGAGCGAGGGACAAGACAAAAGACAAAACCTGACAGAGGGTCGGGAAGGCAGACAGGCAAACCAGGAAGGGGGAGACAGAAGGAACAGGAGGAACAAAAGGACCAGGAGTGAACGAAGGGAACAGAGGAGGACGAGGAGCAGAGACGGGAGGAACAAAGCGAGGGGGAGCAGAGACAGGCGGTACCAAGAAAGGGGAAGCAAACGAAGGAGGGACCAGGGCAGGAGAGAAGGGAGAGAAGGCGGGGGAACAAAGGGGAGCCCGTGGGAGCCCCAGCGGGCGACGGGCGGCAGCCGGAGGGGCTGCAGGCGGCCGGGAGGCAGGAGCTGGAGGGGACCCCGGAGGGGCCGAGGAGACAGGGCGAGGGACCGAAGCAGGGACGAAGGAGGGAGTCGGAGGGGGAACCAGGGAAGGGGACGAGGGAGCCGGAAGGGACCTGGGCGAGGGCAAGGAGAGGGGGGGAGCCGCCGTAGGCGGCGACGTCCTCCTACGCGCAGGAGGCGGGGGACCAGCAGGCGACCGAGAAGCCGCCTCAGGGGCACCCGCAGGCGACCGCCGAGGATCCGGCGGAGGGAGCGAAGCAGGGCGATGAGGGCGAGGAGGGGGATCCGCAGGCGACAGCCGACCCGGAGGGCCAGGACCCGCTGGCGCCCACCGAGCCCTAGCGCAGGCGAGGGAGGGCGAGCCAGGGGGCAGGGCGAGCGGGACCCTAGCCCTGCATCTGTGTCCCCTCCTTTTACAGGACACAGACATTACGACCCCCCTCTGGGGTCGATTTCGCCGGGGTGAGGGCGCAGGAGTCACAAGAAGGGTCCCCGAGGGGTCCCATTCCAGCTCCTCTACCTCTGAAGAAGGAGGAGCCACGGTGGGGTCCTCTGGGACCTCCTCGAGGACAAAGGCTGACGGGATTGGAGGAGGGTTAGGAACTGGAGTCACAAGGGGAGTCACAGGGGGTGCCCCGTGCGAGGGCGCAGGAGTTGCCGGCGGGAAGTGCGCCCCAAGCGTGGGTGCGGGAGCTGCAGGCGGGAAGTGCGCCCAAGTGTGGGCGCGGGAGCTGCAGGCGGCAGCTCGAGCTCCGGGGCCGCAGGCAGCGAAGGTGGCGGCTGCACGGGAGTGGGGTCCGCGGGCAGTGAAGGCGGCGGCTGCACGGGAGCGGGGTCCGCGGGCAGCGAAGGCAGCGGCTGCACGGGAGTGGCGTCCGGCGTTGGCAGCGGAGGCGGCTGCACGGGAGCGGGGTCCGGTGGTGGCAGCGGAGGCGGCTGCACGGGAGCGGGGTCCGGCGGTGGCAGCGGAGGCAGAAGGAGTGCCTCGGGAGACCCTGTACCCGCTGCAGAGGAGGTCTGCCCCTTCCTCCATTGGAGCAGTTTCCTAAGACTCTCCTCTGCGACGGCCAAGCTCTGGAGTGGAGACTCCGGGGTGACTGAGGCGAACTCCCTCTGCAACTGTTCCATGAGCTCTGCTGCCCCGGGGAGTCTCTGAAGGTAGGGTCCCCCCACACATGCTAAAACAGATCCTGAAGGGCAATGAACCTGTTAGCCAGGATCATGGCCGCGGACTGGGTCGGCGCCGATTGCACGGCGGCTGCCGCAGACAGGGGCAGAGGGGGCGCCTTTGGATGGAGGGCTGTAGCAGGCAAAGGCAAAGTCCCCCCCTGCGGCGGGACTGGCAGGACCTGTGCCAGCGAAACTGGCGTGGCCCCTTTAAGACGCTGGGGCACACGTGGGATGGCGTCTCGCACCGCTCTCCTCCCTCCCCAATTTGCCAGCCGCTCGGGCCGGTAATCATACCGCTTGAGGGGCGGTAGCTGTTCCATGGGGACGGGCTCCAGGTCCGGGAATACGAGGGGTTCGTCCTCCTCGGAGGACATGCGTCCACTCGGAGCCCAGAGTCTAGCCAGGGAGCAGGGTCCCAGACCGTATGGTCCCAGGTCTGGACCCAGGACGAGCTCCTCCTCCTCTCCCTCCAGAGGGAGCCAGGGGCTGGAGAGAGAGCAGGCGCCCAGGTAGATCGACTCTAACGGGACAGTCTTCCTCCTCTGTCTCCTCTTTTTCTTCAATGACAGACAAAGGACTCAGGTAAGACACGGACTGAAATACACAGGAGTGATTGAAAACAATCCGACACAGCTGGGTACGATCGGGAAAGAACACGTGGGTAAGCAGGGGGCATGGCACACACGAGGAGCCGACGAGCAGGTCATGACACTAGGTGTATTTTATTGAAAATAAAACGAACAAAATACAACTAAATTATTTTATTAATTAAATCTTATTGGCTTAAAACTTTATACTAATTTGTCATACGCCCGTTTAAGGTACGGCACTTTACCCCGCTGATTAAGCAATTGAAGTTAGATACTTCATCCTGCCCCACAGGCCCGCAGCGGGGCGCCCGGGGCTATGCTAGAGTCTCAGAGCTGTGGTGTTAAACATCGACTTTTATTTCAATTAGAAATATATTATTTTATAATTTCCCACTGACGCGGACATTAGCTGACCGACATGTCTAGACATGCAATACGCATAAATCCCCCCAAAAACAGGATTGCTGTGTTTTTATCGTTATAAAATAGGACATTTTGTTAAAAATAAACCGTTAACAATACACAACTACTGCTTTTACCATTCAAAACTGCCCGACTCTCTTTCCTCTCTAGCTAGAAAAGCTTGACGCGTCCGGTGACCCCTAAAAATTATTATGCCGTAAAATGTATTTAGAATATCGCATTAATAAATTCATATAATGTATTTTATTCTTTTAAAGTAAAAGATCCGCATGTGGTGTCATACATCTTTTCAAGTTCTGGTTATACCTTTTGATTAACCAGACGTAGATACATTTAGCTAAATGTAGCTAAACAATCCGGTTGTGTTGTGTTAGAGATCGACTTTTAGTTAAATTAGAAATAGATTATTTTACACTATTTACAAATAAACATATAATAATATAGAATTAGTGTGCATTCTGCCAGAATGGCGGCATGCTTCTCACAATCCGGGGCCCTCGGTTAACATCACGACAACAATGTCTGCTGGTAGCCATTTGACAGTTTGCTTGCCATGATATGTCTCAATAAAGGAAATGCTGTGTGGATCTACACGCATGCGCTACATGAGAGTGAGCCAGAGAGAGCGCATGCGCTCGCTTAAACAAGAATTAACCGTGTTATTCCCTGATTATTGCTGTCAAAAATGCTCAGAGCGCTTTACTTTATTATTCCCATTGGTAGAAAAGTGCTTCATTCCTTAAAAACATTACGGTTATAGGGGTTTTATTTGAAATAACAGGCGCTCCGCCGGCGTCGCCATTTTGAAAGGGGCGTCGGCGTGGGTGCGCATGCGCCAAGCGCTGGACTATCGATCGTCCATTCCGCCCCACGTTGTTCAAACAGTGCAGTTGCCTTGATACCATATATGGACATAAGCCCTCGACCAAACAGAATAAAGGATACGCCCCTTCCTCATGACATCAGAGGGGGAGCATTAAGCTCCGCCCAATGTACCAGGGTAATATATATCGTGTGGTTGGCCAGTGCAACAAGGACCGGCCCGCCCGCTGATGCGCTGGTGTGAATGAAGGCCACGGCCGCAGGGACATTCCCTTCGCATCGGTGACGTTCTTGGCTTCGCATCCAGCATCCTAGACAATGCACACATTTATGGCCGAAAAACTGCTAAATTTGATAAAAATCTCTCGTATTCTTGGTGTTTTTTTTTGGCTTATCCTAACCGCTAGACCATATGGGACACAATGCTGCGTGCCTCTTGTGAGCTCCGTGCCTACAGCTGATGCGAGGAAGCCAAGATGTTGGTAGCATGGAGCGGCTGAAGCAGACGGCATCAGAGTAAAGGAAAGACATGGCTGAGCCAGCCGGGAGTCGAACCTAGAATCTTCTGATCCCTAGTTAAATGTGTTATCCATTGCTCCACTTGCCCACTGTGTGGAGTACTCAACACGTGACACAAAGAGCCAACGATTAATGGGAACACAAGAACCTACAATAATCATTTGTGCCAGTCCTTCTTTAAACAATATTTACCAATTTTTTTTACAATATAAAATAAGTGCTTGTGGAAACAGACATCTAGGTATCATGTCATTGACCTGTATGCGAACACGAATCATTTTGCAGGTTTGTGACTTTATAGATGCGCCGGTGTTTGTGTTAATCATTTATCTATTTTTACTCATGTAAAATATACATTTGCCATGGCTCTAGGCTGTAGCCTAGGTCAGCCTACCTTACTCTGCTCCTGATGCTAAGGTTAGTCTATGTATCGTATACGCTCGTTTGGTAGTGTTCTCTCTGTGACACCCGCTCCGTCCGCTCCTCGTGTGTGCCACGCCCCCCTAATTACCCACGTGTGATTTCCTGATCGTGCCCAGTCGTGTCTTGTTTCCTGCTGCCTTGTTCCATGTATTTAAGTTCCTGTTTTGTACTAACCCGTTGTCTGTCATTGATGTTAGTTGGCGTCTTCTGTTCCCTGCCCCGTTATCCGTAATAAACCCCTTGTTTGCCCTGATTACGGCTTGTCTGCCCGTTTCTGCCTGCTCGCCCGCACGATCGCCGCTCTGCCCGCGATCGAGCGTGACAGAATGACAGACCAACTCAACAAGGCACAGCAGCAGACCGAGAGCCAACGTCTCGGCCTGCTGCAAGAGGTATACTATTGGCTAAACCAGCCCGACGTCCGGGAGGATCCCGTCGCGCTGAACTTAGCCACTGACAGCTGCGATCTCCTGCTGGCGATGTCCCCATCGGAGGGCGGGCATCGTCTAGGAGAGGTGCGCTCCCACCTCAACCAGCTGGTTCAGCGCCTAACAGCGCGGAGGTTGGGGCTGGACGCACGGTGCGTCCCGGAGGTTGTTCCCCAGCCGTCCGTCCTGTCGGACGTGGAACAGCCTCCCGCGGACACCATGACGAAGAGGAAGAAGAAGAAGAAGAAGAAGCACGCGATCGCCCCTGCAATCGTTTTGGGAGCGTGCGCGCTCATCCCCGCTCCTCTCCTAACCGGGGAATTGGAGGACTCCCCGGCTGACCTCGACGTCATCACCGCAGCTAAGCTGCCTGCGCTGGCAGCTTCCCCAGTCCGGGGAGAGCACCCAGCCGCCGCTGAGCTGCTACCGCCCCTCGAGCGGTACTACTTCCGGCCGGAGCGGCTGGCCAACAAGGGGGCCCGCGCGGTGCGGGACGCTATCCCGCGTGTGCCCCGGGCACTTAAAGGGACCACGTCCGTCTTGCCCGCACGGGACCTACCGGTCCCGCCGCCTGCAGCCCCTGCTCAGCCCGAGCAGCCGCCTCCTGTGCCTGCAGCCCCTGCTCAGCCCGAGCAGCCGCCTCCTGTGCCTGCAGCCCCTGCTCAGCCCGAGCAGCAGCCGCCATTGCCGGCGGACCCCGCTCCCGTGCAGCCGCCATTACCGGCGGACCCCGCTCCCGTGCAGCCGCCTGCGCAGCCGCCTTCGCTGCCTGCGCAGCCGCCTTCGCTGCCTGCACAGCCCCCTTCGCCTGCTGCAGCTCCAGGGCAGGCGCCCCCACTGCAGCCGCCTGCTGCAGCTCCCGGGCAGGCGCCCCCACTGCAGCCGCCTGCTGCAGCTCCCGGGCAGGCGCCCCCACTGCAGCCAGCTCCTGTTCCTGACCGTGCTCCTGTTCCTGCAGAGGCGCCCCCTCTGCAGCCGCCTGCTGCAGCTCCCGGGCAGGCGCCCCCACTGCGGCCACCTGCTGCAGCTCCCGGGCAGGCGCCCCCACTGCAGCCAGCTCCTGTTCCTGACCGTGCTCCTGTTCCTGCAGAGGCGCCCCCTCTGCAGCCGCCTGCTGCAGCTCCCGGGCAGGCGCCCCCTCTGCAGCCGCCTGCTGCAGCTCCCGGGCAGGCGCCCCCACTGCAGCCGCCTGCTGCAGCTCCCGGGCAGGCGCCCCCACTGCAGCCGCCTGCTGCAGCTCCCGGGCAGGCGCCCCCACTGCAGCCAGCTCCTGTTCCTGACCGCGCTCCTGTTCCTGCAGAGGCGCCCCCTCTGCAGCCGCCTGCTGCAGCTCCCGGGCAGGCGCCCCCACTGCAGCCACCTGCTGCAGCTCCCGGGCAGGCGCCCCCACTGCAGCCAGCTCCTGTTCCTGACCGTGCTCCTGTTCCTGCAGAGGCGCCCCCTCTGCAGCCGCTTGCTGCAGCTCCCGGGCAGGTGCCCCCACTGCAGCCATCTGCTGCAGCTCCCGGGCAGGCGCCCCCACTGCAGCCAGCTCCTGTTCCTGACCGCGCTGCAGCAGCTCCCGAGGCGCCCCCTGACCGCGCTGCAGCAGCTCCCGAGGCGCCCCCTGACCGCGCTGCAGCAGCTCCCGAGGCGCCCCCTGACCGCGCTGCAGCAGCTCCCGAGGCGCCCCCTCCGCCTGCTGACCCGGTTCCTGTCCCTGGCCCCGCTCCTGTCCCTGGCCCCGCTCCTGTCCCTGGCCCCGCTCCTGTGACTCCTTCACCCTCACCCCGGCGACATCGACCCCGACCGGGGGTCGGTATGTCTGTGTCCCGCAGAGGGAGGGGACACAGACGTCGGACTGGGGTCCCTCCCGCCCTGCCCCCTGGCTCGCCCTCCCTCGCCTACGCTCTGGCTCGGTTGGCGCCTGCAGGTCCTGGCCCTCCGGGTCGGCTGTCGCCTGCGGGTCCCCCTCCGATGCCTCGTCACCCTGCCTCGCTCCCCCCTCCGGTGCCTGGTCGGTCGCCTGCGGGCTCCCCGACGGCGGCTCCTCGGTTGCCTGCGGGGCCCCTACCTCCGGCCCTCCACCGGACGTCGCCGCCTGCTGCGGCTCCCCCCTCCTCCGGGCCTTCGCCGTGGGCCCCTCCTGCTCCCTCGTCCCCTTCCCCGGTGCTCCCTCCTGCTTCCTCCCTGGCCCCTCCGCGGGTCCCTCGCCCTGCCTCCTCGGCCCCTCCGAGGTCCCCTCCGGCTCCGGCCTCCCGGCCGCCTGCGGCCCCTCCGGCTGCCTCCCGTCGCCCGCAGGGGCTCCCTCGGGCTCCCCTTCCTTCCTCCTCCTTCTCTCCCTTCTTTCCTGTCTCTGTCCCGCCTGTCTTTGTTCCTCCTCCTGCCTTTGTCCCGCCGTCCTCTGTTCCTGGTCCCTTTGTTCCGCCCCGCTCTGTTCCTGGTTTCCCGTCGTTCCCTCCCGTCACTCCCGCTCCTTTTGTTCCGCCTGTTCCCTCTGTTTCTCCCTTCCTGGTCTGTCTGTCGGCTTTTCCTGTCTTGTGTAGTGTCCTGTCCTGGCTCCTGCCTCTTTGTCAGTTTTGCCTGTCTGTCTTGTTCCCGGTTCCCCATTGATTTTTGCTCTTGTCTTTCAGGTCCTGTTCTCCCTCGTCCCGTCCGTCGCCCCCTTCCTGGGCGCGCCCGGTGTAGCGCGCCTTTGGGGGGGGGTTCTGTGACACCCGCTCCGTCCGCTCCTCGTGTGTGCCACGCCCCCCTAATTACCCACGTGTGATTTCCTGATCGTGCCCAGTCGTGTCTTGTTTCCTGCTGCCTTGTTCCATGTATTTAAGTTCCTGTTTTGTACTAACCCGTTGTCTGTCATTGATGTTAGTTGGCGTCTTCTGTTCCCTGCCCCGTTATCCGTAATAAACCCCTTGTTTGCCCTGATTACGGCTTGTCTGCCCGTTTCTGCCTGCTCGCCCGCACGATCGCCGCTCTGCCCGCGATCGAGCGTGACACTCTCCATCTCCGTTCACAATTTGTCTAACATTCCAGTAGGAGTAGTAGGATAGTGTCACAGACATTGGAGATGTAAGTTGCTCTTGTATCTTTGCATTGTTTTCCTCTTCTGTTCGGCTATTTTGTACTGGTTCTCTTGGTAGTGAAACAACCAGTAAACTCCAGTGTGACAAGAATGCTGAGTAGCATCTGAAAAATAGTGCATTACAGTCCGGATGAGGGGGCAACTTTGTCTATACGGAAAATTGTCACCAAAAATGCAAATAACAGATACGTTACGTATTGTGTTATATCCTAAAAAGGCCTAAATGTAACCCTAGTTTTGTGGGTGTCAGGACCTGTAGTCAGTCTGCAGGAGATTCCATCGTGATGTAAAATCGCTGAGCTATGGTCAGTCCCTGAATTATACCAGTTCAGCCGTGTCTTGACAGTCAAGGTGACTGTCAGCAAATGACCAGCAAAACCAGCAAATGACTGAACCTCACTCATCTTTACCCCATTTCCTCTGCCCAACTTAATTCTCACAAATAAAAGGTGGGAAGTATTTTTGCTGCACTTTGAATTTGATTCATCAAGGTTTTACTACGGGGTAAAATTTGCATTCTATAATAGAGAAAATAGAGAAATTGTAGCAGTCTTTCAAATACATTTGTGATGGAAATTTACCTTTAATGGAATTTATGAGTGTTCAGTTGTTGATAATACTGGGGTTTGCTAAGGAGTCAAAAAGCCATTGTAATGGTTTTTGTTGGATCCTGTATGGTTCTCTGGTGGTGGAATGAGCTGCTGAACCACCTCCGGTTATCTGACTCCCTCTCTACCTGCAAGAAACGCCTCCACACCCATCTGTTCCACGAATTCCTCTGCTAACCTCTTTGTCCATTGAATGCTCTTGTATAGTTTTATTAGGTTTTTACTTCGTTAATAGTTAGGCCTATATGTATAGTTATGTAGCTGTTGTGTAGCTCCTGTTTCAGTCCTGCTTACACTCGTACCTGGGCACTTATTGGAAGCTCAGCCTAGCTGCACTTATGCCTAGTTTACTACTGCATGTATGCTAGTAATTTGCTGTTTCCCTCACTGTAGATTGCTTTGGACAAAAGATTCTGCTAAATATATAAGTGTAAATGTACTGTGTATTATATATTTGTATATTTCTGCATAATGTAATTTGGTCCCTCTTTCCTGGCTTTAGCAATCAGTTATGTTTTAATTTATAAGACACAAGAGGGGATGCGGTACGACTTATTATCAGAACTAATCGTTATGACTGCTTGTTATATTCTGACATCTTGGATAAACCCAAAACCCTAACCGTGAGCCTGCTTCTGCACTGATCGTTATTTTTGTGTTCGCTGACTAAAAAAGTTACGAAATAATAAAAAAGAATCTCACACAAATGACATTCTTAAAAGAAAAAAGAAAACAACTCAAGTCTTTTTTTTTTTTACTTGAAACTTAACGTGAAAAGCAGGTTTGTCTTGAGAGCCTGTGTATGCGTGATATTTATACACACCAGCACAGCAGATAAGTGTTCACATTAATATGTGAGTGTATTCCGGCTAACGTCTTTTGTAAAAACAGGTGTGTGTCTATTGGCTGGAATGTCTATCATTATGTAAACAAAAAGTGGTGGAGAATCCGTCAGTGACCGGCCAGATGAACCTATTAAAATCAGAATAATATAACGATAAAGTTATCGTGTGAGAGGACATGCCCCCTGGATGGGTCAAGTGTGAGCCTGCAACATGAACATACTGTTGGTCGCTTGCATTTGTTTGGTCGGCTGTACAATCAGCCGGTGGCAGTCAATGTGACGGAACTCAGCAGCAAAGAGGCCGAAGAGCAGGAAGAAGGACATGACCAGAGCCCACTCACAGATGGCGGACGCCGATCGGAGCTCGTTCTTGTGCAGGATGGACACTAGAGAGCGTCAAGGAGCACCAGTGAGGAGTAGGTGTTGCTAAGACAGGTGGAGACCACGCTAAGAGTGTTGCAAAATGATGTTTTGCTCTTTCTGTGCTGTTACTTGACATGAATATGTGTCTGGCATTTAATGAAGCCTTGTGAATATTCCCTTTAAATCATCTGGTTGTGTCCAAGTAGGTTCAAGAACCTCGTGAGGGTTCATGTCATTCTGAATCTGACGGTTCTTTCCAAAATGAAATAATAAGCCTCCCCTCCCCACAGCACCATACATCCAATGAAGGATACTGGCCACAATGAGGGCAGTGCCGATGGTGCACAGGAGGGCACGGAGAGGGCCCACCCAGTACCGGTCCAGGGACGGCTCCGTCTTGTATGTGAGCCACAGCTGAAGCCAGAAATAGGCCAAACCCACGATGAAGGCCAGGAAGGCTCCCAACAGGTGGACCTCTATCAGTACCGATTGCTGAGAGAGAAGGGCAGGGGGCACCCGTGAGTCAAAAGCCTCACAGGGACATGGTGAACCCCAAAAGACAGACAGTGTCCTGTGGCTTTTAACTTCACAAGAAAAGCAGGAACTGGCTCTGTGGTGCGCAGTAGTTGAGCACTCAGTAGCTCATCACGAACGACATGATGTCTTTCAGTCTTACATGCTCAAGCCTCAGTGCAAAAGGGCCCTCGGGACGTTACCTGGAAGTTCCCGATGAGGGAGATGCCCAGTGTGGAGATGAAGCCCACGACCAAGCTGGCCACATTGGCCCTGCAGTTTTGTTCATAGTCCCTGATCTGTTGGAAACGTATCACCACAATCCACAGAACTGGGTGATGGAGATTGAAAGAGAGAGAGAGAGAGAGGGTGACCACAAGGAAGCACAATCAAGACAACTGGACGGCTACGAGTTTAGGATAGACTCACCCAGAAGAGCACACAGGTTGATGATTTGACTGAAAATGCAGCTCTGAGGGGTGAATGTGCCACAGGTACTGTGAGAGGAAACGAGATATCAGGAATACCGCCCGAAACTAGGAAAATCAGGAAAGGAGGTGATGGGGTACCGCCCGAAACCGGGAAAACCAGGGAAGGAGGTGTCGGGGGTACCGCCCGAAACAGGGAGAACCAGGAAAGGTGTCGGGGGTACCGCCCGAAACCAGAAAAACCAGGAAAGGTGCCGGGGGTACCGCCTGAAACCGGGAAAACCAGGTAAGGTGTCAGGGGTACTGCCCGAAACAGGGAGAACCAGGAAAGGTGTCGGGGGTACCGCCCGAAACAGGGAGAACCAGGAAAGGTGTCGGGGGTACCGCCCGAAACAGAGAGAACCAGGAAAGGTGTCGGGGGTACCGCCCGAAACAGGGAGAACCAGGAAAGGTGTCGGGGGTACTGCCCGAAACAGAGAGAACCAGGAAAGGTGTCGGGGGTACCGCCCGAAACAGAGAGAACCAGGAAAGGTGTCGGGGGTACCGCCCGAAACAGGGAGAACCAGGAAAGGTGTCGGGGGTACTGCCCGAAACAGAGAGAACCAGGAAAGGTGTCGGGGGTACTGCCCGAAACAGAGAGAACCAGGAAAGGTGTCGGGGGTACCGCCCGAAACAGGGAGAACCAGGAAAGGTGTCGGGGGTACTGCCCGAAACAGAGAGAACCAGGAAAGGTGTCGGGGGTACCGCCCGAAACCAGAAAAACCAGGAAAGGTGCCGGGGGTACTGCCCGAAACAGAGAGAACTAGGGAAGGAGGTGTCGGGGGTACCGCCCGAAACAGGGAGAACTAGGAAAGGGTGCTGCCTGAAATCCACAAAAAGCTGCTAGATAATATCGAAACTTCATTCCAAGAACAAGTGAATGACTCGAAAAGGAATTAAAATCTAGGTTTCTTTCTTAAATGAAGGTTATTACATATTTATCAATAAAACCAAAAATCATACTCTCATATTTTCACATGAAAATGAACCAAATTATCTCATATATCTAGCAGGATATTACCTCAGGTAGATCTGTGTGAGCTCCTCCGGAATAAACGCACAAAAAATGTGATAAACTTGTATTATCTGCTCTACTAGCACCTGATCAGTGTGAAGTGTAAGTTAAATCGTCACCCCACCTGATATAGGGAAACTCCATCGTCAGGTTGACTGTTCCGTTTGACACGGCAATCCCAAACCTGGAGTGACAGAGGGCTCTATGTCACTCAAAGCAATTACTCAGTTTGCGTTAGGCCAAAGAAATTATACTCACACTGCCCATATTCCCAGCGTTCCAGCAACAGCCAATGAGATCGGAAGCAGTGCCCAGGCCCACATTTTACAGCACTCAGATCCCTAGGAAAACACAAGGTGTAGATGTGCTATATATGAAGATCAATGTCTAGCAATTCGACAGTCTGGGTGTAAATCCGAAGATTCTAAAACGTCACGGCACATCAGAGTGACCCCAAGTATGTCCATTTACCAGTCACAAGGTTGACAAAGGAAAACGACAGATGATAGACTTAACAAGGAAGACTGACTTGAGAGGGGGATGTGGGGGAGTCAGCCAGAGCAGAAGAGCACGAGGGGAGTTGAAAGAGAAGGAGTCAAAGGAGTGAGAAAGCGAGTCAAAGTAAAAGTAAAACAACAGACGCAAAAGAACATAGTGCTTTTCACCCGGCTGTGACAAATGTGTCATATGCTGGTTACATTATTTCCAGACGTCTGGTTTACATTAAGAATCCAGCAATCGATGCGCCATGACCTACGACAGGAAAGGTGGATTTGTCTGGCACCACCTAAGCGAAGAAGAGAAAGGGCGAAATGAGGAGATGGAACAGAGAGTGTGATGAGACCCCTTACAGTCGTCGTCCGATGGTCAGAGTGAGAGTAACCAGATCTACACAGCACTTCTCCTGCCCGAAAACTCCTCCCCTGCCTTTGACGCGATGCGAGCCGTCACGTGAGTGGCTGGGTCCTCATTTCTGCTATAAAGTGTGGGATGAACTTTGACCCATCTCAGGTGCGTTCTGTTCAGACTAACACTCCGGTAATATCGCTTGTCCCCAGCATCAACAATGACTATGACTGACGGCGGTCATGAGCAGGCCAAAGTCAGAGTATTTCTGCTGCAGTTGATGCCGACATGCTGCAGTTTGGAAAACAGGAAGGAAGGGCGACGTGAGATGCAAAACTGACAGTTATTTATGGTCTATTGCAGATTGTGTCGGATAAAATCTCACTCAATTCATAAGATTAATAAGTCATCCTCATGCATAACTAAATAAAATAATCCTCGGTTTTAGTATTTTCTCCGCCGTGCAATGAAACAAGCAGGAGCTCCCGGGAATAAAACAGGCATATGCAAGTGAGTAGCTTTTTTCGACCAAAATTCATCCATTCATACATCCAGCACACGCACTTCATGACGATATGCAGCGGCCTGTACCCCTTCGTTATGGGTCAGACACAACCAGATCGGAATAAACCAAATGCAGCCAGATCAGATTCAACTGTTTTAATGCTCAAAAGAACTAGATACAAAGAAAATATATACAATCACGTAATGCAGCAGTACAAACAGGGGGAGCGGTCTTTGCAAAGGCGGGGAGAAAGGTGGGAGCGTTGAAAGGAAAGAAAAGAACAAAAAGCTGCTCTAGTGAACCTTTCGTACCGAACCACCGAAATGCACAACACTACTCTAAACCTACCCGACACTACATGGGTTTGGCACTCTCCTGTAACTGTCTCCCCACCTTATTCCTTTATATAACGCGGCTCACTTTCCACACGGGGATAATAGAATAAGAGACGTAAATGAAATAACCAACCGTCAACAGGGAACAAACCTACCCATCTACATACAATCAATAGATCCCACAATCACCACGCACAGATCTCCTAGCAGCTACTGGGACTGGTCCAAGCAGCAGATGTCCACTCCATGTTCTGAAAACCCTGTTTCGGTACTGAAGGGATGGAAAAGAAAAAGGGAGAAAAAGAAGACAAATACAACACAGGCACAAAACATCCATGCCCTGGTGCAAAAGGCCCACAAAAACCACTTCTGTCCTGGGGGAGGGGTGCTGGGCAGAGACGGCAGTTCATTGGCAGATCGTAAGACCTTCAGTCTGCCTGAGGAAGGGTAACCAGCAAGCAGGGCCGCAATTCACCAGGCTGCCCTGGATGCAGAGCCGTGCCCATGCTAAGACTATGCAACCACCGTGTACTTATCTTGGTTACCCATTGACTGGATTATTACCCACACCTGGCTATTAAGAACCATGTGACGTGCATGGTTCAGTCATCAACAGATTTCGCAAGCAGGGCTATAAATAAATAACAACCATTTACCACCCATCACCGTCCATCACAGGGCAAAAGGCAGGGGACACCCCAGATGGGATGCCTGACCATCACAGGGCAAGGGGCAGGGGACACCCTGGATGGGATGCCGGTCCATCACAGGGCACAGGACACCCCGGACAGGATGCCGGTCCATTAAAGGGCACACACATAATTTAGAGACCCTAATCAGCCTAAGAGCATGGAAACCAGAGTACCCAGGGAAAATCCAAATAATCTCGAGGAGAACATGCAAACTCTTTAAACACAGAGGGGAAGCAGAATTCAAAAGCCCTAAAGCTGGAGGTGTGAGGTGACAGTAAGACCCACTGAGCCGCCATAAATATTTTTGATCATTAATAATAGGATCAGTCCTGTTTCTCTTTAACCAACTGAAAAGATCTAGCAAGAACAGAGCTTCTCACGTGCAAGAGAAAATAACAGTGCTAAGCATTTCTGTCAGGTCCCTCATCAACAGAATGAGAGGATGTGAGGTGGTAGAACAACCAAAGAGAGCTTCAGAAAGGCTAAATCGGAGAATCTACATAAAATGAAGTGTTTTACTGAAATTTATATTTATCCATCCATCCATTTTCCAAACCGCTTATCCTACTTGGTCGCGGGGGGTCCGGAACCTATGGGCACGAGGCATTTACATTTATATAATATACATATAATTGACACATACACAAATGCATGCCTTGGTTGTAACGAATGATTATTTGAGTTACCGTTGCCTTTCTATCAGTATGAACCAGTCTGGCCATTCTCCACCTGATCACGTTACTTTGAAATATCGAGACTGAATTCAAATTCATAGCCTTCTCCTTAATGGAAGACAACGACACTTTCAACGAACTTTTTCGTCCAGTAAAACAGATTAAAACTCCAGATTATTTTCGAGTTCAATATGGAAGCACAAAATATACCCAGCTGCCATGGCTGGCGGGGAAGTGCCCGTGTTCTAGAGTTGTGACGTTCGCGAACGAACCGATTCTTTTGAACGGCTCATAAACATGAACGATGGGAGCCGAGTCGCGGCTGGGGGGAGCCGTTCTTTCTGTCGTTCTGTTTTTCCTATGCGTGTTTCACACAGATGCACACAAATTAGTTTATTTGTGAGTAGGTATTGTATGAATAACATAAGTCAACTTAGCTTTACGCATACACACACTTAAGGTAAATCCAAAATAGTGATGTCACTGTCTAAGCAGAGGGATGTTGTGCAACCCTATGGAATATAGTCCACACGTGACAAATGAGGTAATAATCAATATTTCAGAATAATTCAAACTCAGATATTGGTGTGTGATATCTGAGTTTTAATTATTTGACTACAAATCTCAACTCATCATTCCCCCCAGTGATTATTTCCAGGATAAACTGAGATGCACCCAAGCTGGCTTCTTAAAACTGACTAAATATTTTAAAAGAGCCAAAAGAGCCGTTCTATTGAACGGCTCTTTGAAAGGAACGGATCACCAAGATCCGGATCCCCTCAAAGAGCCATAAATCCCATCACTACCGTGTTCCCCGCAGTGTTGCCAACTATTTTCAATGGAAAGTAGCTAAAGTCTGCTCGAAAAGTCGCCAAATGTCGCTAGATTACGTCATGCGTATATTTACATATTGAAGACGTAATTACGTCGTATTTGCATTCTGCGTGTTTTCCCTAATCCTTCCTCACGTGTCCAATATAAAACTGTTATCAATTACGTTACATATTTTCTGTCAGACAATACAACGGAACTTATTAACCAGCAGTTACATCCTCTGCAATGAAATAATTCCGGAATCCGGATTTAACTGCGTTGGACAAAAGTTAAAGACAGTATATGTGTTGTGATATTATCAGTTATATTTACAAGTAAAATGAAAATAGATATAATTTATGCCACAGAATGCTTTCCTTACTCTCCTTATTCGTTTGCACATGCGCAGCTCATTCACATCTATGTCAGCTGCCGTGCGGTCACGGGAATATGCTGCTCCTTTCAGCCGGAGCTAGCGCTAACTGATCAGAGCAGACACAGGGAGATGAGTAACTGTACCGGGAAAGCAAGACCTCGCGCTTACAGGACAGTACTGGCGACATTAAATTCACTCCCGTGATTTTATGTTGCTAAGGTTTGTCTAAAAGCCGCTAGATTTCTCGCTAGGCGCTTTTTTGAAAAAAAGTCCTCAAGGGGGTCTGAAAAGTCGCTAAGTTGGCAACACTGGTTCCCGGGACATCAGTGCGGCGGGAGCGCGCCTTCTCGCCAGCTGGGAATATCGTTAGCAAACAGCGTCCTGCTCTCCACTATCAACACATATACGTCAAATAGCTAAGAAATTGATAGTATTCCTAAGGAATACTTTCTTTGGGCTTTGTGATCAAATTATCCGATCCAGTTAAATTTTTTTATTCAGTTTACTAAAGTTATGGCACTGTTAAGCTCAATTCACAGTGAAGTGAACTATTATTAATTTTACTTTTAAAAGGAGCCTAACTCTCTGCTAATTGCTTTTGAAAATGTAGTAGAATAATATTTCCCGTCTGGTACCGACATCCTTGTACCGATATCCTTATTTTACCTAATAAAGCGGTCAGTGAGTGTGTACAGTATTGCATGAAAACGTGATTTTCGGAGCAGCAGATCCCACCTCCATACGGCGCATTCATGAATCTTCGCAGGACGAACCGCACCTGCGACCCTCTGCTGCCACCTGCAGGTGAGCCGGTAAAGGTGGCTTTGGAGAGCGACAGTGACGTAAAACCGGAGTGGATGTTCTGTTCGCACGGTGTACCATGCAATGTTTTCGTCCGTGAGAATCCTTATTTTGCGTTAGCATCAAACGCTAGCAGAATTAGCATTTGCTTGAGTAAAATGTGCATTACGAATAGATTCCGTTCAGCTGTTGGAAATTTTCAAAGTTCCAAGTTATCGGGAATCCATCACTATATCGCGATTTGTAATACTACTAATAATGAATAATATATAGAATGGAGTCCTTTGTTCCCACAGATAATAAACCCAGATCACTGGTTCTTTCTTATCTCCGTGCATTTCGACCAATCAGATAGTGGTGACGCAACCAGCTTAGTTTATAAAGATAATAAAATAAATGAATAAATAATTTTAAAATGGCAGGGCCGAGTCGGCACTGTATGCTGGTTACATCATTTCCACACCAGACCTGCTGTGCAGCAGTGCACAACATGAAACATCTTGGCTCGGATAATTTACAATGGAAAACCATCGCTTCCCAGTTCGGTTCGGTTCTTGTGACAGTGGAAAAGCGCCCATAGGAACAGCATGTTATAATAAGCATTAAAAATAACAGTGATGGTATCCATGCTTGTTTTATTGTACCTCTTCCATCAAACAGACAGAGCTACCAGGGTCAGTAACAGCTCATCCGGTACATTGAGGTGCTCGCTGGCTCAAGACACACAACCCACACTTAAGCCCCAAACACTCCAAGACCCACAGCGGCCGCTAGTGCCCAGATGGAATTCATCCAAGTGCTATAGCTCCAGTTCAATTTTGACATTCATCTTCTCCTTGAAGGGCTCCAGCAGGGGATATACCTCCTCAGACAGGAACCTCGACACCTGGCAGAGAGTGGAAATAAACGTCAAGCCAAATCTGAGCTAACAAAACAGCTGTTTGCCAACAGTTATCTCGCTGAGGTTATTGCACTGCTGCACATGATTACCTGCTGTGGGGCTCTCCCAATGAACGTTTTGGGGTCCAGTAAGGTGTCAAGTTCGCCAAGAATCGGGGCAAAATAGGGGTCTGCCTTCACACGGGCCAGAAGGTCATTGTCACCACCTTCCTGTTTGACCACAGCAGCTGCTTGCTGGGAAAGTACTCTGATTTTTTCGTGACAGTCCTGAAAGAGGAAAGGGGTTTTCAGACATGCTTCTGGGAAACAGCCATTCTGAGGAGAACTATGCAGAAAATTATGACATGACAAAAAAAGAGGATGATGTGATGCGATTCTGTGAATCTCTATTGGTCAGTCTGAACCCGCGTGTCATCTAGTTCTAGTGGTCTACTTATACTGGTCTGTCTGTACAAATCACAAAGACAGCTATCTCACGTAAGGGGTAGGATAATCACATGTTAGACCCACATGAGGGCCTGAAGGCGAGGCTGATACCTGTCTGTTACCTCCAGCTTTCACCATGGCCATGATGAGGTTCTCGGTGGCCATGAAGGGCAGCTCATGACGGATATGCCGCTCAATCACCTACGAAGGAAGGAGAAGCTGTTCAGTATGTCATTTCCCACTTACAACCTTAGTTTAAATGTCTAAATGCATGTTTGTACGGTTCTAAGCGTCCCAGGAAGTCGACGTGCCTTGGGATAGACAACGAGGCCTTCGGTGATGTTCTGCAGGGTGCTGAGGATGATGTCCGCAGTCAGGAAGGACTCAGCCAGAGAGATGCGGCTAAGAGATGGAGAACAGGAAGGTCAGCAGACTGGGTCGCCCGCTCCAGGGGGAGCAATGCGGTACCACATACCGGTTGGCGCTGTCGTCCAGCGTTCGCTCCAGCCATTGCACTGAGGCCGTCTGCAGTGGGTCAGAGAGGAGCGCCACCAAGTGGCGGGACAGGCTACAGCACCGCTCTGCCCGCATGGGATTCCGTTTGTAGGGCATGGCGCTGGACCCTGAAGGGTGGGACATATACCGGATGTAAGGTTTAGGTACTGCAATCTAGGGCGGTACAACAGCAGTGATGCAGGTTTGGGTCTACATCCAATCTGCATTGTGCAGGAATGTATCACAACACACCAATGTAAAGTGCCACTATATAAAAATAAACTAAACTGAATTGTGGTTGCAAGGAACTACAAATCCCATGAACCTCAGCTCACCGATCTGCTCCTTCTCAAACGGCTCCTCGATCTCCTTCAAGTTGGCCAGCAGGCGGATGTCCGTGCAGATCTGGGGGTGGGGCGGCAGTACGTGCTCAGTCAATACAGAGGGAAGTTCGACTAGGTGGGTGACAGGGCCCTCAGGTCTCATCAGGCCCCAGACGGCTGAGTGGCAGTGGGTCTGACAGTCTGCTCACCTTATGCACCGTGGCTCCCAGACTGGCCAGGACTGACAGCGAGTCTATGTCCACCTTGCGACTGTACGTCTGCCCCGTTACCAGGTACGCCCTAGACAGACACAGACAGGCATTCTGACGTGTCTACGGGGCACACCTATCCCAAAAGCCAGCAGTAAACTTACTTTTTAAACCCCGCCATTTCTGTGACCATCCTGTCCAACTCTTCTACCTGCAAAAGAAGCATTCTTTCAGCTGGACTTAAGTCTACCATCTTTCAGGCCTGGGAAATAATGTCCAGCTACTCAGTTCTTTCATCTGTGTTTTGTGCTCACTTTATCATGGTCCCCCTGGAAAAGCTGCAGGAAGCTGGCCTGTGTGCCCGTGGTTCCTTTGACCCCCCGGAAACGCAGGTCATCCCTGGCACGCTGAAGGTTCCGCATGTCCATAGTCAGGTCCTGCAACCAAAGACAAGCCCGCTTCCCCACCGTGGTCAGCTGGGCAGGTCTGGGTGGGCAGACAGGGAGAGAAAGTTCGTTCACTAATTTATAGCTTGAAGGAGGGCGCTGACGCTGACAAGGAAACAGCAAAGAAAAAAAGCAAGGGGAAGGAGACCTACTGGTAATGTGTGAAACCCAGCGTGGGTAGATCAGCATATTTCTCAGCAAAGGTAGCCAGTCTATCTATCACTCGAGCCAGCTGAGCAAGAAGGGAGAAGCCAGGGTTACCAATGCAAAAGTCCAGCCATCCATGGCTTATCCGGCACAGTGGCACACTGTGCTACTGTGACGTGATTTTAAACGACTTACCTTCGGTAGGAGAATGTCAAACCCATCCCGCAGGACAATCAGATCCTGAAGGACCATTAGAAATTAAACGTCAAAACACACTACAGGCCACATCAGAACTAGGAGGCATCTACTTGTGATCGTAAGACCTTAATGTCACGATAGGTGAACAACGCAACATGTACACCAAGAAGGACATAGATTCCCTCGTGAAGAAAATCGGAAATGACTATATTACAATAAATATATGATAAACTGGAAAACATCCTCTGGAAATTCTTATTTAAACCATATTAAAACAACACCTGTGTGCATAGAAACTGATTCAGTTTGATTATGCAGCCTTGCCTTTTACCACTACGCCACCTGGTTGTCTCAAAGGGTAGTGCTGGGTGGCCCTGTGAGTCCTCACCGTGTTGTCCCCCACGTAGCAGGACGTGGCCCCCAGGTGGATGATGGGCGCGGCAGTGGGGCAGCAGTGGGCAAAGGTATGCACATGTGCCATTACGTCATGCCGAAGCCTTTTCTCCTCCTCCGCCGCCATTGCGAAGTCGACATCCTCTGCACGGCTCTCCATCTCGGCCACCTGGGCATCGGTGATAGGCAATCCAAGGGCCTTCGAGCAGAAGATGGGATTGGCAGGGAGAGACGGGGTGAATACAGAGACAGAAGAATAGCCCTGGTCTTCAAAATGCTCTCAAGACCTTGGAGAAACTCCTGCTAAGGCTAACCAAGGTGCAGGGCTGCTAGTTAACGTGTCTCTCCTCCTGCATCCTTCTCAACTAACACTCTTACCTGCTACAGCGTGCCTGCCACTGGAAATACTGGCATTTCTTCTGCATGCTGAACAATTAGACCAATTTGCCTACAATTGTTACTTGCAATAAACCGGCTAAGCGGATGCATGTGACTTCAGACATTCATTCATTTTCAGATTTCCTGTCGCTTGTTTGTACCGCAAAGGATCGAAACAGCGAGCGTCAAAGGAATTAAACTGAACTGCTACCAAACATGAAATTATTTTTTAAATTTACAAAATTATATTCCCGTATCAAAAAAAACTGCATTAGCATTTTCAAAATCAAGTAATTATTTAATGATCTCACTGCACTAAACTCAGAACTCCCAAGTGTGCAAGAGTTCTTTGAAAGAGTGCAGATCCTGACGGAAAATACCATACCTTCCAAGGTACCTAATATAGGATTCGAGTAATAGCTAATGCATGTCATGTCACGCTTTTACTACATGTTAACTTTGATTCGCGTATTACAAATCGTGCGACAGCATGCAGATTCCCGAAAGCATACCCTATATTCCTAATTACTCAAATCGTCGGTTAAGCAATACAGATTGGTCGATGTTCGCGTCTTGGGTTTTGAAAACGACCTCTTGACAACTATTTTTGGTTATGCAATTTGAGATGAGTTGCTAAAGGTCGACCACTTCGATAAATGTCCACAATTCACAGCAAGAATTACTTCGGGGACTGTAAATAAGCAAAACGGCACACTAGATACATGTAAAACCAATCTACGGCTGTTTGGTCCGTCTGTAAACTCTGTAAAAGAGGAGACAATCACAGCGTACTGACAAACAAACAGAGCACTGTTAGACCTTCTCAGCTTTGGCAAGGTAAATCCATAGTTTTCTCCACGTCGTGAATTTCTTCCTGTCGCTGAAATTGTAGGACATTTCTTTGCTGGCATATCGTGAGACTAGAGGCGATCGATATTTCATAAATTCATCCCCCGGCGTATCCATGACTGTATGGCACTGCTGCTAACCAAACTGCAATAGAAGCGTCTTACTGTCAGCCCGCTGATGGGAAACTGACCCGATGTGGTCTGCTGAGCTGAAACACCAGGAACAACGTGCCATAGTCGTGCGACACCTTGTGACAAAATACGGCAGTATGGTTACCGTAAGGCAGTCGTCCTGGCAACGCTGGAACGTGCGATTTATTTTAGAATCTTCTTGTTTCTTTATTAGATGTCAGGTGTAATATGATACGGATTACAATATTTTCGTCTCTCTGGGGATTTGGGTATGGTAACCTCACTGAAAAGGAAGGTTATTAGTAATTTTAAATATTTGACAAGTATTGCTTTTCTTGTGTTGCTATATAATGGGTAAATAATAAAGGGAAAGGGACTGTCTTAAATTGCGCAGTTGTACGTAAACTGACCAGTTAATTTAACATTCTTTCGTACATTTATTTCTGATATATACACCAGGAGTCGCTGCGAGCAGAGTAATTTTGTAAATCTTTAACTCTCGAATTAGGGAGAGAATACTAACGTAAACCAGCCTGCTAATCACTTCCCACTGGGATGTTGGGAATCTGTCACAACAGGATTTAATCGTTCGCAACTCATTACTTACAATGCATTCAGAAAGTAGTTCAAGTATATTTGTATAGCACATTTACAGACAACCACTTGCTGGCCAAAGTGCTTTACATATAATAAATGCACCACAACATATTAAAGATAAATTGTATAGATAAAGTATAATTAAACTACAAAAGAAATATCAATATCAAGGGTCTTATAATAGTAAACGACATTGATATAGTAAATGAGTTCAATGATAGTTTTGCACGGGTATTCACTGTTGAGGACCTTAGTAATTTACCAGTTATTACCTATCCAGCATTGTCTATAGCTAATATATATATAACTGAAGCAGATGTTTTGCAAAGCCTAGCTAAGCTCAAAATAAATAAATCACAGGGTCCTGATGGCATCTTACCTATAGTGTTAAAAGAGATGAGGGATATTATTTGCCGACCCTTAACTTTACTGTTTCAAAAATCCTTATCTGAAGGTGTGGTACCTTCTGATTGGAAGCACGCCTTCATAACGCCTATTTTTAAAAAAGGGGATAGAAGTAATTTGTCTAACTATAGGCCAATCAGTCTAACTTGTATAACTGGTAAAGTTATGGAGGCTATAATCAAAGAGAAAATGGTAGATTACCTGGACTCTAATAACATTTTGCGGGATAGCCAGCATGGATTTAGGAGAGGTAGATCCTGTTTAACAAATCTGTTGGAGTTTTTTGAGGAAGCTACTCAGGAAGTTGATGATAAGAAGGCCTATGATGTCATCTACTTAGATTTCCAAAAGGCTTTTGATGTTGTCCCCCACAAGAGGCTCCTACTTAAACTCAAAGCGACAGGTATTTTAGGTACCGTAGCGACCTGGATTGATAACTGGTTAACAGATAGGAAACAGCGAGTAGTTATAAGAGGCACAATGTCAAAGTGGGCTTGCGTTCATAGTGGGGTACCGCAGGGTTCGATTTTAGGACCACTATTGTTCCTAATTTACATAAATGATATGGATACCAATATATACAGTAAACTGGTGAAATTTGCAGATGACACCAAGGTGGGTGGTGTAGCAGATACTGAATTAGTGGCTCAGCAGCTACAGCGGGATCTTGATTTAATTAGTGACTGGGCCGATACCTGGCAGATGAAATTTAACATCGATAAATGTAAGGTACTCCATCTAGGGAGCAGAAATATAAAGTACAGGTATTTCATGGGTGTCACTGAAATAAAGGTAGCTGATCATGAGAAAGACCTTGGTGTGTATGTTGATGCTTCCATGTCCCATTCTCGCCAGTGTGGGGAAGCAATAAAAAAGGCCAATAGGATGTTGGGGTATATCTCCAGGTGTGTGGAGTTTAAGTCAAGGGAGGTAATGCTAAGACCTCACCTAGAATATTGTGTGCAGGTTTGGTCACCATATCTTAAAAAGGACATTGTGGCCTTAGAAAAGGTGCAGCGTAGGGCCACAAAAATGATTTCTGGTCTTAGAGGAATGTCATACGAGGAACGGTTACTTGAGCTAAATCTGTTCAGTCTCAAGCAAAGGAGACTGAGGGGGGACATGATCCAGGTATATAAGATTCTAACAGGTTTGGATGCTGTTCAAGCAAATAGTTACTTCAGCATTAGTTTAAATACACGAACTCGTGGCCATAGGTGGAAATTAGCGGGAGAACACTTCAAGCTGGATTTAAGGAAGCACTTCTTTACACATCGTGTAGTCAGAGTATGGAATACCCTTCCTGATAATGTAGTGCAAGCTGAATCCTTGGGTTCCTTTAAATCAGATCTAGATAAGATTTTAACGACTCTGAGCTATTAGTTTAGTTCTCCCCAAGCGAGCTTGATGGGCCGAATGGCCTCCTCTCGTTTGTATAGTTCTTATGTTCTTATGTTCTTAATTAATGTCAATACCGACTGGGATTAAAAGCCAACTGAAATAAATGAGTCTTAAACAAAGACTTAAAACTTTCGAGGATTTGAGCAGCTCTGATATGAAAGGGCAGAGCGTTCCATAATTCAGGACCAGCGGCTGAAAAAGCTCTGTCACCTCTGGTTTTTAATCTGGAAGCTGGGACATCCAGAAGCAGCTGAGATGTTGACCTCAGTGTTCTGACCGGAGCATGTTAGTACAACAACTCGGTCAAGCAGGTGCATTCCCCTGAAGTGTTTTAAAAATAAGTAATACAATCTTAAACTTGTTACTGAAAGCGTATGGAGTGCAGAGGCCAGTACAGGAGTGATATGGTCATCCTTTCGCTTTCTAGTCAACAGGCGTGCTGCTGCGTTTTGGACCATCTGCAGGCGTCGAAGGGACGGCTGATCTA
Source organism: Brienomyrus brachyistius (assembly GCF_023856365.1). NCBI lineage: Eukaryota > Metazoa > Chordata > Actinopteri > Osteoglossiformes > Mormyridae > Brienomyrus > Brienomyrus brachyistius. The sequence continues at coordinate 10,835,960 of NC_064554.1, forward strand.
GCCCATAATATAAGGCATTACAGTAATCTAACCGGGATGTAATAAATGCATAGATGAGCCGCTCGAATTCATTTTGAGGAAGATAAGGTTTTTACCTTATCTAATATGAATTATTTTATATTAATTTAAATGCACTGTTAAGAACCACTCCTAAATTCCTTACAGAATGGCGACTACATAAGGCTAACGGACCCTCACTATCAAACATCTTGATATGCCGCGGGGGCGCCCCCTAGAGGCAGAAGCCAGGTGTAGTTGGGCAGACAGGTGTCCTTTTCTGTTCGGCAAGGTCGGTCCTGAGAAACATTACGGACACCCGCATTCACAAGTTTCGTAATATGCACAATCTGCGAAGCAGGCCAAATCCCTGGTGCAATGTCTTTACAGTCCGGACCGATCTCTGTTGCTGTTATTCCACGGCTATTTTATTCTAATAAAAAACAGTCGATGTGTTTGGAGAAACACTGAAAATCACAAAAAAATTCACCACTGTTAACTCGCTGTTAGTATGTTAACTTACATTTTAGTTTGTTTTTAGGTTACTCTTGCAAATTTATGAATAATGCCTTTTAATCAAGCACATTTTTTAACTTATGGCACTAAAATGAGAAACGCAGTCTGTATGGATGTGATTGTCTGTAGAAGATATAAAATTAGTTTCAGGGTAGAAAATGTGTAACTCATTTTCAAGATAACTATTAACAACCTTCACATTTTCCATGCATCGTAACACTGTTCTGGTAAATGTGGCCACATTTGCAAAGGTCCCATTATGTACCATGTAGCATTCTCTAAAAATGTGAAGTACTTAAAGACACCCACTGTCCACAAAGCCATGGACACTTGTGACCAGAAACAAGAGGAAGGTGATCAGGAGGCTCCCTTACAAGAGTACATTACTCCCTCAGGAGCCTCCTCGTGGGCTGACAGAGTAACAACTTCATTTTGAATTCAAGACTGACATGGAGCCTTTTCACAAGTTAATATCTTGTTCATCTTACAGAAGAGGGAGAATTCATAGGTTCACTTCATTTTTTATTAGGAAATCCACCATACTGTAGAGCCAGAGCAAAACCAAACACTATATACAGAGCAAAAGGACTCGCATTAAATAAATTCACAATGAGTAAAACTACTTAGACACACTAAATGTGCATAGAACCGTAAAAAAAATATTAATCTGAAAGCACAAACTACCAAGTACAAACAGCCTAGATTCAAAGCAGATCATATGAGCAGATGACCTTTTGTTAAACCATCAAAGCACTCGGACAGTGTGAGATGTAATGGACAGTGAATATACAAACTTGCTTTAATTCTAACACTGATCTACTGACGCTGCATGTAACTGGTGTGAGTCCGGAACGGGCGTGTGGATTCTGTGCTGCAGCAATTCATTTCCTGTTCCAGGGACATGCAAGTGGGTTCTCGCGGATGTTCTTGTCCAGCTCCCACTTAGGATGCCGCTCTGTTGCCACCTTTGCTCCTTCTGTTCTTGGCGTTCCGTACCTCCTCCATGAGGTCCTTGAGGTACTGGATCTCCTTGCTGATGGATTCTGCTTTCTCTTCCAGCTCCCTGTTCCTCGTCTCCAGCTCAGTGCATTCTTCTACCAGTGCCTCCTGTTCCGCTCGCTTTTTCTGGCGGTACCGGGTAGCGGCGGTCTTGTTCTGCTCCATCTTCTTCAGCTTCTTCTCCACCACCTTAGGGCCTGTCCTCGTAGAGGCAGACTTCACCTTCCCGGTACACACTGCATCAGATTTTGATGAAGGGGAGTAGGGCTTGGTCCTGGATGAACCGACAGTGTGACCCAGTGGACTGAGGCAGGGCTCGTGCTGGAGAGACTCTGCGACAGAACTGATGCCACTGTCACTGTCGGAGTGGTCGTCAGGGGTGACAGTTGCCAGGGTGCAGACGGTAGGTAGCTTCTCCTCAGGGGACAAGAGGAGGACGAGAGACGGGGAGAAGGAGAGGATGATCTTCGGCACTGGCGCGCTGTCGACAGGCGCCGTCTTCTCGCTTTCAGAGACATCGACCTCGCTGCCTAGATCCAGGGTAAAGCTGGGTGAAGAAGGAGGGAGGGAGGGAGACGGAACTGGGGATGGAGGCTCGATCTTCATCTCCACCTTCTCAGGCGCCGCTGAGGGGAAGGCGAGATCTTCCGACAGGCTGACATCCACTTCTTCGGTGATGGAGGTGCTGAAGGGACTGGGCTCAGGCTGAGGATCCAGTTCCATGTGAGGCTCCAAGGAGGAGGTGAGACTCTCTGGGGAGGTTGGCGCTTCATCGGTGTCACAGGATCCCACGAGGGAGTCCAGGTCAAATTCACTCAGGTCGATCTTCTCTGCCATCCAGTCCATGCCAGAGAACGCATCCTCTGTGATAAAAATAAAACAGAAGACTGTCAGTACAACAGCTTCAAACCGACATAATTTTATTATCCATCTATGGATGGCAGAGCTCGTTTAATGCACTCTGGAATAAACTGGGGTAGTCTGCAGGGCCGAGGGCCAACAGTACTGACAGTGAGATTCCTGGCAGATAAAGGCTAGCAAAGTCATATGACTCATATGCAGCACTGCACCGCAATACATGGGGCCTCACCTCTGCGTGCATCTGGACTGATGGTGGCATCCAGCAGCTCATCTGACAGCCAGGGCAGGGAGAGCAAGTCTGACTCCACCTTGTCACCCAGAAGCGAGAGATGAGGGGAAGGAGGGGAGAGGATCGGGGAAGGAGAAGCAAGGATGGTGTGGATATAACTTGGGGATGAGGAGAAAGGGGAGGGCACCCCCTCTGCTAGGGAATCTTCATCTTTGTCCAGGAGGGATCCTAGGGGGTCAACCGTCTGATACAAGCCCCCCCAGAGGGTCCCGGCATTTGCCGGGCAAAGTGTGGAGCTCAGTGACATGGCTGCCAGTTAAGTGGGTGTTTGATTGGCCAAGAAAGATGAGTGGGTGTTTGGCAGACAAAAAGTCTGATGTGAAGTCGAGCTTTTCTTTTATGCTGTCGACTACAGCAGTGCTGAGGGTTACTTCAAGGGACCTGCAGAGAGAAGGCATGTTAAGTAACTCCACACTAAGCCAATGCCATAAAACGCTCATGTAAAATATTTATTAAAATGTATACGAACATAGCCGTGTCTTGTCTCTGAAATTGTTCTAAAAGTGAGATGCTATAATAAATGTTCTAAAAGCACAATGTCAGATTAAATATACTTGATCTTCTAACAGTTGACCTAGTCTAAGCATGAAGTTTAAAAATACTCGCGCTTGGACCAGGCATTTCCATATATGGGAATGGTCCGACCGGGAGCCCCCGCCCCTGCCTGTCTCGAGACCAAGGCACGCAAAGCTTTCTCCATAGCAACACTAATCACGGAGATCCGCAGGAGTCACCAGCATTGTTGCGCGCCCCCTCCTCCCTCCCCCTCCCTCCGTCTACAGACTGTCGCACGAAGTGTCCATGACGCACATGGCGCGTCCCCGCCTGTCTAGGGCGCCGAGGGTTAGAGGACGTATAAGGCGCCATTTTGACCAACAACTCGTGTTCCTTAGTGAAGAATAAACGCCATTTTAGGATTGCCACGTTGTCAAAAATATTACACTTGATGGCCATGTAATGTACGTAGATCAAGACAGATGTACTACAAACAAAGTATAGACATTAATCAAATCAACACAAGCATCATTTAGTCAAATTATTCCAATCAAGACACTACAAATGACGTTTGTCAACTACCCACGTCGCTATTCATACATTATACGTGTCATCATATATAAAGCGAACTGCTTTCATATACTATATTCATATTATACTATTCAAACGGAAGTCGCCTCTTAGCAAAACGTGTCTTTATATTTCAGCTGAATATTTGGAGGTCGAACATGGATTACTTACGCCATTTTTCCAAATGTACAGGAAGCCAGTGCACTGGACTGCTGCACTGCCGCGTTTGCCGCTGCTAAGAAGGCCGCTGCAAGCCGTCACACTGCCATTTCGCACATGGAGCGAAGGCGCTCAGAGGAGAAGGACAAAAACGACAATGAAACTAGAGCATGCTTCTATAAAAGCGCCGGCCGCCATCGGTATTTATAAATTCGCAGTACATCCGCGTGGATTCCTCCGCGGCGTAGGTATGTTCATATCAATGCGCGAGTAACGCTGTTTTTCATAGGCTAGACAGCCAGCATATAACCATCGTCACTATCTATGTCACTAGTTGTCTGTCACATTGTTGTATCATTTACCAATCGTGTGCGTTATTGAAATACATATATTTGCGCAAAAAATAATTCAGAGTGTACCATAAATAACCAAGAAACCGGATTCAACCAGATACGTGGCGGGTTCACTGCCTCTGACTTTTTGTCATTGTATCTCCGAGTCCCCAAGTCTGAACCGAATTGCTTTAGTACATTATAAACATGCTACATAAAATCCTGTATTAAAATATGCAGGATAAATAATCTATCGATTATTTTGACGAATGCCACTAATAATTTACAAGTAATTTTTTTTCGGAAAATGAATGATGATTTATTGAAATTACGCTTCAAGATAATTCGGCTTGAAATCAGGCTTCAACCCCCATCCTCCCCACCCTGTTCAGAATAAATAGTTGGAAAATGGATAGATTATGAGCAGGTTATTTTGTTTTCTCTGGTTATTTAAGAAAATGGTTCGTAAAGCGAAGCAGTAATTATGGTGCCCCCTGGTGTGCATATGGAAGCAGTGCTAAATTTCTACAGAAATACTTACATTATTACCTCAGCGAGTCAATAACGGATGAGGGTCACGTGATCATGTACAGGAACAGAACAGTTTATGAAAATTAGCAATGGAAAGAGTGAGGAATCACAATAAAACAATGATAATACTGATATTTCATTTGGTTAAAGAACATATTGTATTCAAATATAACAAACATTTCATAGTAGCAAAGATAAAATTACTAACAGCAATACATGTTTTAAGGACTGGATTTAAGACAATTGCATTCCTTGTCATCTCACAATACACATTTAGGAAAGGCTATGAGTACTTGTAAATAATAGCTCCAAATTAGGGACTAATAATGAATTTTGTATTGCAAATATTTTTGCTCCAGAACTGTATGATTTCTGTAGTTATGACATGTAAATCATGAGCCATGAGTGAGTGTAATAAAGGAACATTTCATACAGAGGTAAGGACTACAGCTCTGCTGTGGAGAATATCTCCCTGAGGCTGTTGAGATCATCCAGGCCGTCCTGCAGCTGCTGAGCAAGTTCCCGGACACTTGTGGAATATTTGTTGGTGGAGTCTTTCTTGGTCTTCTGGCTTTCCTCCTCGGGGAAGCAGCCGTCCAAATGCTGGGCGAAGCCCTGCAGGATGCCGCTGGACCTGGCAGCTGCCTGAATGAAGCTGAGGTTGCGCACAGCCAGCTGCACCTCCGTGGGCACTACCAGAGAATCTCCATCACACATCAGACGGGAGACATCGTGCTTCTCAAGCTCGCTCACCCCCATGGCAACAAATTCCAGACTCTGGTCGATGACCTCCACCTCAGCTCTGTACTCATCCACTATCTTCTCCACCGTCTTACGGCCGGTATTGTTCCATTTCTTGTTCAATATGGCAGCACTGGCCCCCGTCACCCCGCCGGCTGCTATCGCTCCCACTCCCACCGCTGTAACCACTAGTGAAGTGCCCATGGTCAGGGGGGCCAAAACAATGCCCGTTACGGTAGCCACGCCCCCAAGGGCTCCCGTAGTGCCACCAGTGATGGCCCTGACCTTCAGGCTCTTGCTTGATTTGTCAAACTTATCAGCAACAGCATTCAGCTGGTTTATGTGATCCCCGAACGCACCACTGTGCTTCTTCAGAAGGCAGAGGAAGAATTCGATTCCCCTCTGGATTCTGTTCACTTTCATATGGAATATTCTGGAAGAAGAAGAATTGCACTCAGAAACTCATACGTGTTCAGACTGAGCAAAGAGATTCCATCGATATTAATTACATTCATCCGTCTTGAAGAACATTCATCCGTCTTGGAAATGCACTTACTCTGTCTCGTCTTCCTCGTCACCCCCGTGCTCTAGCGATACGGCCCCCCAGGCTAAGGGAAAACCACAGTGAAACACTCACGAAAAGGAAACGCGTTTGGCAGTTTGGCACTCAGAGAGCCACCATGCCACATTGATGTTTCACTTTGGTGAACCTCTGTGCAGCGGTGAACAGCACCTCAAAGCGAACATCCTGACCAGAGTAACTGCAAAAATGACTCACGCAGCACTGAGCTCCACCACTCTGCCAGGTCGTCTGTTTCCTGGAGCAGAAGAAGCAGAAACACAGCTCTGATCACGTAACCAGATCCTGAACATGGACAGGCAGACGACTCCATCATGCTTCAGTGCCGTTTGTAGCTTCTCAGAAATGGAATGTTCACTTTTCGGCCAAAAGGATGTGGACACCAGCCTGTCCCACATCTCATTCCAAAACCAAGGGTATTAATATTAAAATCTGCTTGCACATTTGTTGCTGTAGTAGCCTCTACCCATTAGCCAGTGGAACATTGCTGGTGGGATCTGCTGCCATTCAGGTTGGGGATTGTTGCTGGGTTATCAGGTCAATTTCTGTCAGCTTGTGTGATCTACTCCCTGTCAGGCAGGAATGTAATGCCAAGCTGATTTAACACACCTACAACTTTCCAAGCCAAACAGGATAATTCCTTCTGCTTCGGATATGAGCAACCCAAAAATGGGAATCTCGGGTGTCTGAGCGTGGCCGCCTCAAAAAGTGCCTCACTGCAGTGCGACCAGTGCTTCCAGCACTGTGTTACTTTGACCCAGCTCAGCTCATGGCACACACCCACTGCAGGTTCTGCGATGCCTCTAAGCTGGGAAAGGATCGCTGGAAGCTCCCCTGCAGGGCAGCCAAATGCTCAGGTATGTTAGCCTCAGTCAGTTGCTTCTGAAGGGGAATACCCAGTTTCCCCTGATGATTAGAGAGGACGGGATACATGGCTAGGGTTCCTGCCTCCAGCTGAGATCACCACAGACCCAAACATGCTGTGACTCCCACTCTCTGCCTTCCACGTCCAAAATGCCATTATCTTGCCCCTGAAGGTATCTGTTTGGGGTGCTGAGCTTAGTGAATATGTCCACAATGTAGACCTATTGCTGATCTTGAAAATACTTAGCAAGTTTTAGTCTTAATTCTGAAGACAAGTCAAGACCTCTTCTCTGAGGACCCACAGCCTCGCTAGAACTTTCCCCATGGATAGCCTCCTAGCCTCGACCTGAAAGAGCAGGTGCTCATGTTCTGCCCTAACCTCCATGTGGAGCTCTCTGAAGAGCCTTGTTTGCAAAGGCCTCTTTTAAATTAGATCCACCGCTTTGATAACAACATCAAAAACTTCCCCAAGATTATAGGGTAAAATTTTGCTGGCAAAAGTCCCCCTAGATAAGATACAGTGTGTCAGTTTTGCATCTGGGGTCATTTTGCGAAAGAGTCACCAAACCAGGTCTCAAACCAGCTATACTTCCGGCTCCATCGGCGCAAACGCCGACACAATGTATTCATTCTCATTTCAGTCTGTTTACATTTTTGTCCAAGAGTCTGAAAATTTCCCTGCCGCTTGTGTTTGTCGATAGCTGGTGCTCTTTGATATCATTGCCACAATGATATTTAATAAAGATCATCAACTAAGCCTTTCTATCAATAGCTATTCACTCATCTGTTTGAAGTGCAATTTTTTGCACTCTAAATCTTGCTCTATAACTGAACTTTCAATGACCTCCCCCATCTCCGTGAAAAACAATATTTGTTATTGAATTATAGTCTTTCAATACAGTACCGTAACTACTCAATATTTCACGATCTTTCTGCACATCCTTACTAAACAGACAACAGTGATGTACTGAACAAAAGCACAGCTCAGGCTGATCAGGTAACGTAAATATGCTTTAAAATTGAATGGTTTGGCCACGAAATGCAACAAATGCCTAAAGCAATAAATCGTGTTTTAACGAAAAATGATTTCTTCAAATGTAAACTTGTATGGGGGAAACTGGACGCTGAGTCTGGTTTTTGCAATCAAACCATCCAACTGTTTAAAATGATACTCCCGCAATTTGCAACCCATCAACAAAGGGTCTGTGAGCCAAAACACTGCTCTAATTAACAGGGCTGTCCACATACTTCTGGCCATGTGTTGTATGTTGAAATTAGATCTAAAGTTTAGAAATGCATCTGTAAGATGCAGATTAGTTACCTGCGACTTGTCTGCGTCACGTGTATCCTGGCTGCCCTGACTGTTCCGGTTCAGGGTGGGAGGCCTCGCTTTGGGTAATGGGGGGAGCGGCTTGTGGAAAGACCCCGAGGAAGAACCTTCATCCTGCAGGGTTTAAAATCACAGGGGCTTCAGGTTTGGTATCATTGCCATAAACATATCTAACGAAGACCATCAACTGAGGGATTCCAGCAAAATCTACTTACCAATATATTTAAAGTGCAATTTTTTTGTACTTCAAAACTTGCTCTCTAACTGAACTTTCAATGTCCTCCACCACCTCCTTGATTCTTTTGGCAGCAGAATTGTTTCAGAAGGGCACAGAATCCACTTTTTTTTGCAGCCTCCCCACCAAGAAGAGAGAGGCACGCATCTACTAGGCAAGGCTTAATAAGCTGTTCTCCAGTGCAGTGCGGTATCTTTGCCCTGGCATTTTTTAATCTTACTATCTAGGATGCTTTTACTGCTGCTCTGTACCCACTGAAATCCTGGAGAATGAGATAGTCAGTACCCATGTCCACCATGCCTTCAGTTCTGACATTTAACTCTGATGTGCTGTGATTTCCTGCTGTACCCTGAGCGTACCCTACTAATAATAAAACACTGTCTCTTGAAGTTCTCCTTTCAGCACTGGAAGAACTGGCTTGGCTTTCCCTGATGCAGAAACTGCGTTGTTTGGAGATGTCTGTTCAGCTCATCCTATTTTTTAAACTTTGGGCATATTTACGCTTTGAGATGGTTTTGAATTATAAATGGCAGTGGCTGCAGGTGAAATGCAGTGAGTGAAAAGAGTGCCAGTAGGTGTCTGCTCAGCCAAAGCGCGAGCAGCGGAAGCGGCGGTGTGGAGTGAGAAATGAGAGCCCCTCCGGAGGCAGGGGGGCGAGCACTGCAGAGTGTGACACACGGAGCTCAGGGTTTGAACTGCAGCGATGGCCGATACCACGCCTCTTCTTTTCAATCCCATTCAGTCCACCATCAAGACTGGTATTGGCGATACCTATTCCGATATTTGGTTCTGGCCCACCCCCTGCTGGTAAAAACTCTGCACTTTGCCGATTGAGGTTGGTGGCAGTGGATTAATCGTTCCTAGTCATTAGTGTCTGGCAGCGATGGCTGAAATGCCTCTTTTTGGGATGCAGTTCGTTTGATTCGGTTCACCTAAAAAAACATCATTCTGCTGCATTCTGCAACTCGTTAAGTGGAACTTCCTCCATAAAACAGATCTGAAACACTTGTCCACTGATATGTAAAAAAAAAATTACCTATTTGACATAAATGGAACTAAGGTTTAAGCTCCAATAAACCATGTTTGTTATTGATTTATAGTCGAAGTCTCTCAATATTGTATCTTAGCTAATAATAAATGATACTTTATTGATCCCCATGGGGAAATTTTCTTTATGTCACTCCCAAGTTGCTCTCTGTAGGTGATGGCAAGCTGGGTGTGCGGCATGCAGGGAGCTGGGGGTTAAGGACCTTGCTGAAGGCCCAAAGGTGGGCCAAGGATGGGCTTGACCCCGCGATGTACCAGTCACAGCCACAGAGGCTTAGCCCGCTGAGCCAAACACTGTCCCTAAGCAAACTACAAACCTACCAGCTCATCACATAGCTAACGAATCCAAGCGCTAACAAATCTTGCTTAAAATGTCGCATATCTAAAACGTCACAGTTTAGAAATGCACCTGTAAGATGCAGATTAGTTACCTGCGACTTGTCTGCGTCACGTGTATCCTGGCTGCCCTGACTGTTCCGGTTCAGGGTGGGAGGCCTCGCTTTGGGTAATGGGGGGAGCGGCTTGTGGAAAGACCCCGAGGAAGAACCTTCAACCTGCAGGGTCTAAAATCACAGGGGCTTCAGAAGCAAACTGGGACTTTTTATGGAAAAAGATGAATTTTTGCCTTCGCCGTGTGATTCTCACATCATCTGGCACTATGTCCAGGTACATGGGAGTCTGCCCACATTCCAGCGGGTAGACAGGCTTCTGGGGCACCGGAGGGAGCTGTCGTACGGGACGTGGCAAACTACCTCTGCCACTTTTGGGGAACTGTCGAGTTCAAAAGAAGAGAAAGCTATGAGTCTGAGAACGGGCTCCATCCCTCAGGGCTGGCAGATACATGATCCTGCTCCGGTGACAAAATGTTACCTTCTCTGCTGCTGCCTCGTCGGCATGGGAGCCCTGGGGGTCCAAGGCAGCGCAAGGCCCAATGATGGGCAGCTGGAGTGGCTGTAAGGGCTTGGGGGGGACAGGAGGCGGCTGGTGGGCAGACACCCTGACCTTGGCATCCTGTCATGATAACCAGATATAGAGATATAATCTTTGAATATGCAAAGCAAGTTAGGTACATAAAAATTCTGTTAATTATTACTGATTCCACACAAATCTTAAATGATATTTTTCCAAACTGAGTCCCTCGGAGTCAGATTTCTATAATAAATGGTTGTGATGAGTTTTAAGCAACTCAGTCATTGTTATTGTTTAATTGACTCACAGATGACCCCATTTATATTTTACGGTACATTCACAGCAGTCATTTACGGTGCAGCATTACCATTTGTTGGTCACCAGATTAGAGCGCCCTCAGCAGGAACTCAGCAGCATACACACCCCAGACTGCAGGGCAGCTCACAGACTCTCATACCTCCTGCGTCTGCTGGCTGTTGGTGATGAAGTTGGGCTCTTCATAGATGTGCTCCGACAGCGATGTACATGTGGGTAGTGCTGGGAGGACCTTCCAGTGCAATGACTGGCTCCCTTTGGTGTTGGTAACCTAAACATTTGGGAGGTTTGCATGTAGTAAGGTCTGGTGTCACAGAGTTTATTACTGGCAGTTGAAGCTCATGCTGCCATCACCTCCGTGTCCTTGTCAGCCTCTGTAGCTCTGTCAGGCCTCACAGCCAACTTGGAATCGTCAAAGCTGGTCCCCGAACGTGACGTCACTCCAGGTAATGGTGGGAGGGGCTTCTTGGAGACCCGCAACTGGCTTCTGTGAATTTGGTTGGTCTGGGAGTTCTTGAAAATTGAGGTTTGAAAATTGAATTTCAAGTTCTGGATTTACTAACTCAAATCACCAGAAATGGTATCAAAGAAATATTATGCCGTCAAGTTCATGGTTCTATTCATGAAACATACATGTTTGAAATATAATACTGTGTTTACTTTTACCTCTACATCTGTAGGCCCTCGGGTTTCTGAACCTACTGCAGAGTCCTGCTTGGTTTTGGGGGGCTGATTGGGCCCCGTCAGGAAAATAGTCCTGGGAAAGAGAGGTGGGGGCTGTGGAAGGAAGTTCCAACAGGAGCTGATTATTACCAGATATTTAATTTAGAAAGTAAGCATGTCATTTTCATTACAACAGTCATTAATTATCTATCTGGATAAGTGCTGTTATGTATCATTTAAAGTTCTCTAGATTATCTGGTTCCTTCAAAACATTCTGTGAAAATAAAATAGGATTTTGGCTCTTTGTGAGTTGGTGTGTTTCATATAGTAGTTTTTTAAATTCCACATCAATAAATCTGTAATCCATCAAATGCTTCGGAATCTGTGGTAGCATCCAGCTTTGGTTTTTACAAAGAGCAGCAGTTTTCTGTAGAGTTATGTCAAGAATGAAGCTCCTTTATAAACAGAGCACTGGTTCAACCTGTTCTTTGTGTTTCAAGCTGTTCTCTGTTTGATATTATTCGATAGGTTTTGTAAGAAATGTCTACACATCAGGTAATTCTTTCCCAGTTTTAACCTTTTTTCTATCTTTGTCTTCTCTGTCACCTGAAAAGCAAACTGATTCCATCGTGTAGTTTTTCTCTCTAAATTTCTATACCTAATATCGCCTTTTAGCGCAATTCCTTATGAAATACACGATACCCTCACTCATCGACAGCATTTCCTATTGTCAGGGTTTGAAGTAAGAAAGTCAGAGCTTACGCTGCTCATGTCTGTATGAGTGTTCAGTCTTCAGCCTCTAAGCAGCTGCTCTTCCCATGTGTCTCTCACTTTCCCCTTGTTTCTGAGCCCAGAGTGTCAGCCGCATGCCCTTATGCTATTTGGCGCCTCTGAAATGCACTGCAGTCGGCTCTTTACCTGTCAGCAAACTCCACCTCTTGTTCAGATCTAGATAACAAACAGGTTCCCCCAGTGTGTGATGTGTGCCGATACTCACACGTAAAGCTGGTATTTGTAAGAATTATTAGCAGACTGTCCTAATTAAGAACAAGGTACTGACCACGGTTTTCGCAAAATGGACTTTTTCGCTTTTACAGATATATTCTGAATTCTTGCCAGACACTATAAACAAGGCCTGTACAGACCACTTTGTAATAAGACTTTAAAAACACATAAGAATTCATATTCAGTTGTCCGCATAACTTACATACAAAACAATGACACTCTATACTGACCAATAAAGAACTCAACTTTAAGAATTACAACCAATGAACCAATGAGAAAGCAGAAAGGCGGAGCTTCTGGGGGACATTAAGGGGTTTGTTATCAAGGCTGAAGAGAAAAAGGTGAGCGCCTGGCCGCCGAAGCTCCGCGACTTCCGAAGATGACCGGGAACCGGTTTCACTTTCTTGCGTTCCTCACATTAATGTTTGTACATCAGAGCGATGCTCTCATCAGGTAGCGTATCACGGCATGTATACGTTAATAAACTTTTATTATTATTAAATATAAAAGTATTTACAATCACTATAATTTAATTTATGTAGGCTACATGTTGTGCAGTGTGGTTTATAATAAACGAGTAAAATATTATTTTGTACGTTTAATAACATTCGGTGGATTCATTTCGGTGTTAACTCTTCTCAGTAAAAAGCGCATGTTTTGCATTATGTCATGATGCCAAGTCCGGACAGACATCCACATCCGTATAGCCTTGTGTAACAATAATCAACAGAAAAATTTGCCTGTTTCAGACGCGATCACTCCGTGGGGTGGACGTGCTTGTGTTGAGAAACGGAGTAAAAGCGATAACTGAGACATTTACACACATATGTAGAGTATATGAGTATAAAGGAGCGGTCTCCGTGATCATCGTGCATTAACACGCAGCCCTCCGGCAGGGTGCCTCTGCACAGGATGCGCTCGCTGCGCCGCCGGCTCTGCGACAGCGGCATGACGCTGGAGCAGCTGCGCTCCAAGGCGGAGGAGCGCGCAGGGTACAGCGTCGCCGCCGACCAGCAAGTGCCTGTAGAGCAACTCACCAACTTCATGGATGTGAGTTTGGGCCATGTCTTATCCTCATAGTCTGTTATGCATTTAATAAACGAATATACTGGCAAGTCAGGAGAGCGTTGTAGTTTTGCTGCGCTAACCCAAGGCTCTTACTCTCCAGAATGAGTTTACCTCCCATCCTCCTCTCTCATCAGGCTCAGTATTTCGGGGTGATCAGTATCGGCTCTCCGCAGCAAAATTTCTCCGTGCTGTTTGACACCGGCTCCTCCAACCTGTGGGTTCCCTCTGCCAGTTGCTCTTTCTGGAACTTTGCCTGCTGTAAGTCAGCGCCACTTACATTGTATTTACTTGTGCTCCTATACTCCCAGCTTCACTCTGTTTGACATTTGATTTTACATCTGATTAGTGCAATGAATTGCTTTAGGTTAAGCACCTTGTGCAAATGAGCTGGACTGGTAGCTATGAATCCATATCTTCCCTGATAACTATTGCCCAAAGAAAACACTTCATTTCGTAAGGAGATATTCAATATTCGATAACACCCTTTGCAGGGACCCATTGCCCTCGGATCATTCTTACCATTAGGATGACATGCCACAAAAAGGCATCTCCTTTGAATAATGTCTACGTGGTGTTGATTATCGTCACTGATGGCGTGCAGCTTCTCAACATGCACAGAACTGGGTCTCCTGCTCTCACAGGGCTCCACCAACGATACGATTCCAAGAAGTCTAGCACCTACGTGAAGAACGGAACCAAATTCGCCATCCAGTATGGCAGCGGCAGCCTGTCCGGGTTCCTCAGCCAGGATGTGGTCTCGGTGCATGAGTCGTCAGGGTTTTTACAAAAAGCTTCTTCTCTGTGTGTTTGGTGGTTTGATGCACAGACCTGTCTGTCTGTCTGTGACCGTGCCTTTCAGGTGACCGGTTTGCTGGTTTGTTGGACTGACCTGTCTGTCCGTGACTTTGCCTTTCAGGTGGCCGGTTTGGACATTCCCAGACAGCAGTTTGGGGAGGCGGTCAGCCAGCCGGGCATTGTGTTCGCCCTGGCGCACTTCGATGGCATACTGGGAATGGGATACCCTTCCATCTCTGTCGCCCAGGCCACTCCGGTCTTTGATTCTGCCATAGCAGCCAAATTGCTGCCCCAAAACGTCTTCTCCTTCTACCTGAGCAGGTGTGTAGATGCAGACCCTCACCTGCAGGTTTGGGGAGACGGGAATGATCCATAACCTGATGCCATCGTGCTGTCGGCTTCACTTGGCACATATTAACATACATGTTCTTATTGTCTCAATATATCATTAATTACCTCATTACTGTTCGCAGTACCGTGAAGGAAGCAGACTTTTATATGGTGCATTGTTGATATAAATGTTCGCCTCCCCAACACGCTGATGTCTCTCCCAGAGACCCTGCTGCACCTGTGGGCGGAGAGTTAATGCTTGGCGGCATTAACAATGAGTACCACCAGGGGGAGCTGCACTACCTGAACGTGACCCGCAAAGCCTACTGGCAGATCAAAATGGACAGGTGAGATTCAAGCTATGATTCCTACTTTTACAGGGTGGGTTCGAGTTCTTCAGAAATGGTTCCAACGGCACTGAAAGGGCCAGTGCCACCTCATCCTTCACATTCTCACACCTCTCACTGCTTCCTCTGACAGCTTCTCCTATTCATTTCCCCCGCAGCGTCCTTGTGGGGAACCAGTTGACGTTGTGCAAGGGTGGCTGTCAGGCGATCGTCGACACGGGCACGTCCCTCATCACCGGCCCCGCCCAGGAAGTGCAGGCCCTGCAGAAGGCCATCGGGGCCTTTCCTTTGCTGATGGGCGAGGTAATGAGCAGATGCTGCACAGTCTGCACGCAGTGCTGCTCTTTAACAGTGATCAGCCGTCGCAGACTGTCATAGCTTTACAATGCATGGATATCTCTGTCTTTTTCAGTATTTCATTAATTGCAAGATGATCCCATCGCTTCCAGTTATTTCCCTTACTCTTGGGGGGAAGCAGTTCAATCTGACGGGAGAGGATTACATTCTGAAGGTACCAGTTACCTCCCCGTCGCTGGTTTGGGTCGGGTCCGTACGTGGTGTGCGATATACTGACCCCGTCCTTATGTCACCATGCAGGAGTCCCAAATGGGCCAGAAAATCTGTCTGTCCGGATTCATGGCGCTGGATGTGCCCCCCCCGGCCGGGCCCCTCTGGATCTTGGGAGACGTCTTCATTGGTCGGTACTACAGTGTGTTTGACAGGGACGCCGACCGAGTGGGCTTCGCTTTGGCGAGGCCGGGGCGCTAAGTGGGGCCGAGTGACAAGCAAGGAAGGAGAGACCAAAATGCAACAACATGCAGGCTTGGTTTCTTAGCACAGAACAAAACTACTGTACACTTAACATGGTTTTAACACCTTGCATTGTCACGGCAAGTTGCAACACCATGTACGGAGTGACCAATTAACATCCTTTATTTCAGGAAGTGTGTTTATTTTAGCTATATGCAAGGGTGGATTTTGCTGAAATACCCAATGCGGCAGCGCTGCCTTTAGCGTTGCTGCCGAGATGCACTGCTTCACCTTGACGATTTTTGCCTAGATTAATACAAGCAAACGCTTTAGTCTAACAGGAGCAGCAGTGTACAGTGACTCAGTTGGTTTAAGACCGCAGTGCTCGTTTCAGGCTGAAGCCGCTTTCAACATGTAAAACGATGTTTCACAATCTGTTAAAATGCCAGACAAATAAAGACGAAAGACACCGACTTGATCTCTTTTAATAAATCACAGAGAAACAAAACACAATCCGTGGTTCTTTGAAACATGTACTTCCTGTAGGCGATGGCCCGATGTGGACAGGAAACTATAACCATGGAAACTAAGTCTAAAGGCCCAGAGCAGGCCGAGGTCACAAAGAACTATACTCCCCTGTATGCGTTTCACACAGTCACTCCTGTCTGCCCTAGGGGTCCCATGACAGGCGCGTTCGAGATTCTGTAACAGCTCAGGGTTCTCATTTGACTGTGGCAGGTGACTTTCTGCGTCAATCGACAAAAAAACCCAAAACAAAGAACAGTTAGGGTCAGCTCTCAAAAGACCATTCATGGAACAAAACAGACTGTTGGATAGTTACCAAAAAAACACATGAAGAAACACAGTTGATGTTTAACCACACTGCAAGCTTCTGTGGGCTGACGAGGTTTTTGCCAAAAAATGTATACATATTTAAAACTACAGCATAAGAGCACCTTTATTTTCAGGACAAAAACAAGGCTAAGATTTAAAGGCCGGTGCAAGTCTGACACGTGACCCTTATCGCTGCTCTGGGGCTTCCTGGAAGCTAGCAGGATGTGACCATTTAACCAAGACACACGTCTCATGCAGTCATCAAAATGTCCTAGCTGGACAAACAGAAGCTACCGCCCTCTACAGGCCGGCACCCCAAAGAGCTGTTCTGACCTGACATTAATGAATCGGGGCTTCAGTAAGAAGCTTCAGATAAAAAGCATGCAGGGCGACACGTGACTGGAGCTCCGGCCACAGACACATCAGAATGAGTCAAAAGCAGAAAGTCTGCGAAGGACACAAGTTCTCAAAACATGTCCGAGTTCGTGCAAATTTCCCCGTCACGCAGTTCCACATGGTTACGTTGGTGACATACTGGCTACATCCATACAATAAATAGAAAAATACTAGAGTCTGTAGATTTATTGTACACTTTATTAAATTTCATTACTTGCCAGAAAAGTCACCATAAAAAGTAAATAAAAAGCTCTTATAGTGCTTTAGTGAAAGGATGAGACACAGTGGTCAGAGGTGCGGATAACAAGAAGCCTGCGTGCAAACGGTTAGATGATGGAGGCCTCACAGCCAGCACGGCGGGCCGGGCCGGGTCTCACAGCCAGCATGGCGGGCCTTGCTGGATCGCCGTTTCACAAGTGCAGAATCTCACCGCTGACCACAAACATCCTCTTCTGTCTCCTTATCTCTCTTCGCACGCACGCACACACACACACACACACACACACACACAAAGACCTCGTACCTTCCTGAACCCCCCCCCCACCAAAGAGATGATTCTCACGCAAATCTCCATGGTCTATTTGGTTTTAAAATAAATCCTGGTTCCGCCCAAGAAAAAAAAAAAAAAACACTGTAGCCCACCTCAGGTAAAACAATCGCCCACCCACTCACACCTCTATCAGCTTTACTGTTTCTTTTTGTCTGGTTGTCAAGCTTCGTCAGCAACGCGGTGTCAAGATATATGGGAACGTGACACCCGGCGAGACTAACAGCAGAGAGAAAACACTGCTATCGACACACACTGAAGACAAACACTGTTTCGCTACGCGGGTCAGGGATCATGTGGAAATCTAGGAAATCAGAGCTGGAGAGGGAAGGCGCAAACTGGCAGGGCAGAGACACGCCCACACACACAATTTCTGTGCATGTCGGACATGGCTCTGCGAGGGAGCCCAGGTGACAGACTGCAGACACATGGCTTTACTCTCCTGACCTCCCCCCTGCAATGGGGGCCCTCTGAACACGACGCCCTGAGACATAAAGTCCTGCTAGGTCACGAGTAAATCATCCTACCTCCTCGTTGCAGGTGGAGGATGGAGAAGAGGATCCCAGGCATAAAGGAGGAAAATCCAAACAGAATAAAAGTGAAAATCATTCATATATTTGATTTTATTGGTTGGGTGTGTAATTCCAGCGGAGGAGCCAATCACACGTCTCGACAGAGGGGCTGTGAGAGGATCCTTCTTCATCAGGCCAACGGAAGACTGACAGAAGAGTCAAGGGACTGAGGGCAAAGGAAACCGAAGAGTGAGGCATATTACCACACGGCGCTATTGGGTCAGGGTGTGAGGCCACAGGGCGTGAGGCCTTCACAAGACCGTACGCAGGACCAGCAGTTAGCTTGATGCTGGCTAATGGCAGCCCCAGCTTAAGCGGTCCTCAGCAGGGTCTCGGGGTTGGACAAAGCGCAGTAGAGCGTGTAGCCCAATTCGTCCACCTCCTCAGCAGTCAGCTCGCAGAAGAGGTTGACCTTGGGACTGAGGGCACAGGGTAGCCTCCCAGCCTCTAGGTGTCCCACTAATGCGCGCAGCAGCTCCAGGAAGCGGTCAGCCAGCGCATCCTGAGTCCAGTCGCCGTCGGCCTCGCTGAGCAGCAATAGAGCGTTGGTCAGTTGGCTGGACGAGAGGCGGCACAGGGCCGGGTTCAGCCGGCACACGGCCTTGGCCACCTTGAGGCACAGGCAGCGGCAACCGGCATCCTCCTGGTCGAGGGCACGCAGTTTGGCCGTCTCCGCCGCCCGGAAGCTCTGCCGCCAGAGGTTCTCGTGGCGCTCAGCCCAGCGGTGCGGCTTGGCGATGAGCGAGACGCCGTCCTCCATGACCAGCAATGGCAGGAAGTCCACATAGAGCCGCCGGTCGGTCTCGTACTGCACCTCGAGACTCAGCGTCTCCGTGGGCACCACCGGCCGGATGACGTAGTCCAGCACGCTGCCGATGGCCGGCCAGTTGATGGAGCCTGCCACCAGCTTCTCGAACGTCTCCAGCACGGCCTTAGGGGACAGGTAGCCCCCGACGACGCAGCGGTCCCAGTAGCTGCTACCCCGGGGGAAGTACTCCAGGTTCTCCCGGCGGACCAGCCAGAAGCCAGGCACATTCATGATGGTATCTTCCCCCGGGACCGGAGACCACAGGTTCTTCTCAAGGACCAAGGGGACCATCAGCTGTGCATGGTCAGCGGTCACCACCTAAAGCACAAGGGTGTCATTCATGTGAGATCTTAAAACAAGCAAGGCTGCAGAGAGAGACAACGTAAGCAGGTTCTCCTGGCACCCCCCCCCAGATGCCTGACCCCTCCCCCCTCCAGTGTCTGCACACCAGGTGTTCAGCCCTCTCCAGAATTTTATCACGGAGTGTCCGACACCCCCCGGCACCACCCCGCGAAGCACCTGCAGGTCGTCATACAGGCTGCCACTGAGGTACATCTCCCGCAGTGGCATGTCGGGCATCTTGGCACGCAGGAAGGCACGCAGCTCGGCGCAGATGTCCAGCGCAGCTCTGCGTGCGGTGGCCTGCTCCTCGCTGGGAATGGCCACGCGCCGCCTGTAGAAAGACCACAGCTGCTCCTGCAGCGAGAGCCGCATGCGGGCGTGCCGCAGCTCCGCCTGACCGGAGGCGGAGCCTCTCGCCGGCCGCCGCCGTCTGTAGTCTGGATAGGACGAAAAGCGAAGGAGCATTATGTTTAGACTGTGAATATTAGTGACAGCACCTCCTAGAGGCCACAACAGACAACACCATGGAATTAGGACTTGCTAAAAACATGTATTAGAATTTGACATCTGCATGCCAGAGGTTTTAGCTTCATGTTAGAGGATTTCAGCGTCTTCACCATTTACTGTAGTATACGCACACTTTCACCAAAAGGGACACAAGCAACTTATACTCAGCTTTATGCACCTCAGACAGGAGAGGAAGGCACAGCAACGCCGTACCGCGGTAAGGCTGCCGGATTAGCTTACCTGGCTCAAAGGCGCTCGAGGACGTGGGCAGGGTCTGCAGCGACCGACTGACCGTCGACTTCATGTCGGAGTTCAGTAACCGTGGTGACGACCCCAACCAGCTAGGCTCCTCCCAGCTCCTCTTACCCAATTGGTCCATCTTGGTTGGGCTGGTGGGAGCACTTATAGCTCGGTCATACATCTATTTGCGGGGGGACAAGTGAAAATAAGAAACATCCTACCTCCATGACGATTCTGCTGCCCCGCCACCCGTCCTTCTCACACCCTCCTCCTCCCCCCCCCCCCGACTCACCCTCTTCACGGCCAGCGTGGCGATGCCCAGCATAGCTGCCCCCCCGACTCCCAGCACCAGCTTGGCGTTGGACAGCACAAAGTCGATGGCGCCGCCGATCCCATTGTCGTCTTTTTTCCCCTTCCGATCGCCACCGACCCCAGCCATTTTCTCTGCTAGATGAGATTGGGTGGAGACCATTAATTCACACATCAAATGACTAATATTACCGTCACAAAAATGCAGATTATTGTCAAAGTTTAGCGTTTCACTTCTGTGAACCACAAAATCAGCAAATACACAGAGCTGAAGCCCCTACGCACCACCTTCACTCTCCCTAGGATGCCAGCTGTACATTGCAATTTGGTTTCAGCATGACATGTCCTGATTTCCAACAGCATGTACCCATTAAATAAAAACAAACTCTTCTGAGTAAAGCCTAAGCTTAGAGTCAGGGGACAGAGTCAGTGGGCCAGGAGGAATATAGGTTAAGGGTCTTGTTCAAGGACCCAAAGGTGATCTGATTATTCTGCCAACCAACAGATCTGAACCTATAACATTCCGGTCACAGCCCCCACCGTCACTAACCCACTAAGCTATACACTGTCCTCCCCCACAATCTCCAACCCATTGAGTTACACACACCTGTTGCTAGTCCAACACTGGATGCCCGGAACAGTCCAGTCTAGGATGTGTGTGGTTCCCCCAATGATACTAGACCAGGCCTCCCAGGCGACTGCTGAGGAAGAACTGGCCCCTCTTCAGTGCCTCCTCTCTGTCCTGCTGCGTGGACAGGGCCTGGCAGCGGCGGAACTCGCGGGACACGGCACGCCTGTAGTAGTTGCGGTCCGTGTACTGAAGGTGGCGTCCCGCCCGGAGCAGTGCTCTGTACAGCTCCAACACCGCAGTTCGCGACCAGCCGCCCATCAGGCACCATGCGCAGAGGGACACTCAGTCAACTGTAACTGTGCAGAAAGACAAGGATCCAGAGTCCAATATATTGACACACTCCAGTAACCATGCACACGAGGAAGACACAAGAGCTGGTAATAACACACGTCAATTTAACACATACCTGAAAGATGAAAGCTACAATTTAACTAATCTATAACTTCTAAAGGGTGAGACATTTTTCAATTTCGTTAGACGTCTTAGACAAGATGGTTACAGACACTCAGCAAATACTACATGTGATGCCCTCTGCTTAACTACAAAGCAAAAATCTTAAGCATACCAAAACGTAAGGCAAGGCATATTTACAACTAATATAAGCGCTTCAACATTAACACGGAGAAACAGTAAAATCTTAATGCCAGATTCGGAGTAAGGGTTTTTATATGTTAATTCACGGCGACTGCTACTACAGTGAGCCTTCAACCAAATTAAAAACAAAATTATGTTGCACATAAAAAACAAAAAACGGTAATAAGCAAAAAAAAGGGTATCTCACGAAACAGCACTTCGAATTAAGAAAGGACGGAAATGTGAAACAGCATGTTCATTGACCTTAAGTAAAATCACACAACTGTATAAACAAACACACAGTGACATGAGAAATGAAAACACCACATGCACCTTGAGCAAGATACACAAACTCACCTTTTGACTTAAAGCAGAGTGAGAAAGGCTGTTTTAATCAAACAAAACAGCTTTCTCTAGTTTCATCGGTCAAGAAACTCGCACCGGAACACGATGGCCACCTCACGACCCCCCGATGAAGTACTTCCGGGGTGCCGGCAAAGGAAAAAAAGATTATTTTAAATACCGTATTTCATTATATAGAGTTGAACACAGATACAATTGTTAAACTAACGGGATCGTATTTTTTTTTTTTTTTATAAAAAAATGATCCTTAGTGGTAGAACCTCTATTATGAAACAAGTAACTTTGAAATAACTCATTACCAGGGTGAGCCTCATGGCGAATTATGATGGACATTTCGATCAAAATGCAATTTTTACACGGGCATGGTATTTAAAAACGTATTCTCTATTAAAACGTTTGTCCGGGTACGGCCCATTACTCATTAGTATTATTTTATTGTCATTTAAAACATTTCGTCTCCCTTCTCTTTAAAAAAGAAAATGATTATAATATTGTAAAATGCGTTATCTTCTTACCTCCTCAATTTTAAGCCAACTGACGCCACTGTGTTGTCTCAACGAAGTTGGACACGAATGAAAAGCTCAATGCTTGTTTTAGATTGTCTAAACCTGACGACTTCTAAGATTAATCTTTATATTAATTGTGGTGTATGCCGCTTTAAATCACTTTTTTATGCTACTAGATGTCATGTGCTTTCTCATGCACTTAACTAGCCCTAACCGACGTAATCTGAAGAGTTTTTATTGAAAAGAAAGCCGTACACAGGAAACCTACTTTCAGAACTGTGCACATATTTGCTTCATTCAGGTTAGGTGGGGCAGAAAAACATAGATTCCATGAATTTCTTCAGTTCTTCAGTAGAAGTGCGTGACAGATAAGATTAGTAAGCAAAGCAAATCACCTGACTGTCCATCCATATTTCCACCATACGCCTCCTTTTTCTCACAGTGCGCTTTTGAAGATGTTCTTGCATTTATGACCTTTGTTCAAAATGCATTAAATCTTGAACTAATAGAATCAAAGTTCATTATACCTATCCTCTTGTACATAAAAAGCGCAGAGGACAGGCAGCCAGTTGCAGAGGGCTCAGAATCTTCCTATATACATTGCAAACATGGAGTCCACCATCTATTACTGTAGTTGGCATTATACAACAGATGGACACAGGTTTCTTCCTTGGGCTACTCACCACACATAACTGCACTTGTTATTGTTATGGTATTTTTTCCATATCAGTAGGTGGGGTGTCCAAAATCACATTTCTTCAGGGCCACTGCAGGGCTCACTGTTATTTGTCCTTGTTTGTTCCATATTTCCATTGTTCCTGGTGTTTTCCACATATTGCTACATTCTGCTTGGTTCCCCAACAAAACTGAGACCCCCAACTAATCTCAGACCCAAACGTCATTTTCTTTCTCTAACTGAAGCCACTGAAAAGGCAACAACAAAAAAACTCCATTGTGAAATTCCCTTCTGCTGAGGGTTTTACAGCATAAATAATAAACAGTTACGTAATTATATTTGGGCAAGACAGTATGATAAAGCCTCCTATAAATGTCATATAAGAGGAAAACAACATTACAATTGATAGCAAATGAACGAAATCAATATAAAATCCGCGTGAACAGTTTTAAAATAGGAAAACGTCACGTTATTCATTGACAGGGCTCTGTCATGGGAATCTGCATCACACTTAGCCTCTGTGCGGGAAATTAAATTCCATAATTGGAATCAGTGTGTCCATATTAGGGCCCAGCTCTGTTTTACTTGGCATAGGGAACCCCATTGTACTAAACTCTCCTTACATTCCAGACCCTCTTCATATCTCCGAGCCTTTTCTACCCGGAGGTAAGTCCATCTTACAGAAATTACTATATGTATTATGGAATATGATGAATATTCTGTTTGTGTATTTTGATGTATGTGACATCGGGTGCATATGTTAGTTTAGGGTGAGTCCAGACGTACCACCCAGAGGTAAGCTGTGCATACATTAAAGAGATTGTTATACCTGTAATTAGTATCACTGACTGGAACCAAACCAGATCACAAGATTTTTTATAAATGATCTATCTACATCCAGTGCAAAAAGCAGTATTATAAATAATCAGAATTCAATGAGCATGATATAATGATATATTTTTGGAGTACTTTTAGTTCTCTCTGACAGTGTTAACTGTGATTTACAGCTACAATTCCTATTGTGGAAGACAACGTTTAGCTGTGTGTTCTGACATGTAAATTGGAAAAAAAAGGTTTCTGAGACAGTGTAATCCCTATAGCTTCTTTTAAATCCAGGCTTTAATTATGTCTACAAACCAATTACAGCTTACAATTACAATTACAGAGGTTTTGTATGTATGCAGTTTATAAAGTTTCAAAACTCTATATTGATTGTAGTGTCATGGTTTCGGGCACAAATTAAAATATGTTCATTGGCCATTTTGTTAGGTACCCCTACAAAGACCCACTTAAATCAGGCACTGTTGCTCCTCTAATGCTGTAACTTCAGTAACTAAACATCTTGAAGCGGTTTGTGTGCTGTATGTGATACAATCACAGCTGATCATAGGAGCAGGCTTCCATAAAAAAGCTGATGTACCTAATAAACTGGCCACTGAGTTTAACATTTTAAAAAATAATAATAGAGCCAGATTCATTTATTTTACCTACAAATCTATCTCTGTAAGTAACTCAGGAGTGATATCCAGGACTGCTTAGCTCACATACCTTATTTTATCTATTTATTATTGTCAGAAATAACTCAAAGTTATGACAAGCATGCATACATGTATACACTAGCAAACCTACTCAAGCACTTGAACATTAATGAAATTAATGTAAACGTAATTTATTTAATTGTAAGATTATAAACTTTTAAACTTTTTTGTTATATTTTAAAGTGGGTTACATTGACGAGTTATTGTGTGTTTGTAATGGGTTCTGGGGAAAACATCAGCATTTATGCAATGAACAGCATCAGAAATTTTGTTACATAAAATTAGTTTTGTATAAGGAGACATTTTAAATTCTCACATTCCTAATGAAAGACTTAGTAAATTATTGAGCCAAGCCAAGCTAAATTTCTTGCAAAGCTAGTAGTCATTACTGGGAGAAAAATCTAATTATGAAACTCAATTACACAGCATGGGGTATGTATCCGTGGCGACCAGAAACAGAAATGTCACAAGAGAAAATTTATAGAAATGTCCAAAGAAAAATATATAAAAAGTGAAAACGTAGGACAGACATAGAGAGTAGAAATGAGTAACAGAATCTGAGTAATGAGTAATTATATATTTATAGGTTTTGACCTTGGCAGCACTGAATTAAATGTATGTGATTACAGTGGCTCAGAATACTGACTGAGGATACTTCCTCCCCAGTGATACTTCCTCAGCAGTACGCTGAGTACCTTCTCACCTTCCTCCTGGTGTGGCCATCTATAAGGTTTTCTTGTTAAAATACCTCACAGTTTGAAATAAACTGGCAGCCACTGTTACTATGGTGATCACCTGCTGCCCAGTGAAGCTGCTAGGTTTGGTCGGGCAGCTGTGCTAAGATCTGTCTGCTATCAGGGAGGCTGACGGGAGCTGAAAGCTCCGGGCATTTTAGACCTTACCCTCCCTGGCACCTACAAGCCTCCTACAAGCCTCTAAAATGCACAAATAATTATAATAAAAATACCAATAATTATAATATTGACTAATTCTTGGATTCTGTAGTCATAGGTCATTCATGGAAATGAAGCTGCTTGACTTCCCCATTCCCAAGCTGGAGGTCACCCTGGGCGAGGCCAGCCGTGTGCTGCAGCTCACCCTGGATCCCCAGCAGTACTCAGACTATGAGAGTACCCTGTCCCACCAGAAGGGGGTGCTTCAAGACATGCATGCCCAATTGGCTGCCACTGCGTCCAGACACGAGAACTGGGTGACCGACCAGTTCAAGTGCCGTCTGCTCTCTTGCCGTGAACCTCTGCCCACCTCCACCGCCGTCCCTGCTGTCCTGGCCCCCTCCAGATCTCAGCGGACCGGCGTCCCAGCTGAGCGCGCAGCAGCTCTACTCTGGGCGGTGGCCAGGCTCTGCACTGAGCCGCAGCTGGTGGAGGGTGAAGCTCCCACAGAGAGGACACAGCAGTCGGAGATCTTCTCCGCCAGCCGCCTCCCTGGTAAAAGTCTGGACCAGATTCAGGTGAGCTTCATGCCTAAATATTACTTCCAGACTGATTAGGAATGCTCACCCCATGTCCTGAAAATGAAAATGCAGCTTCTCGCTCACATACTGAAGCCCCTAAAGCCCATTTCAGACAACGCTTTATACTTGAAGGCTACGTTTGGAATTTCCCGTACTGGATATTTTCTGTGAAGTATTTCACCGTTGCCTGCATATATGGCAGCAGAGCTCCACCCAAAATCCTTAATCATGATCCAATCGGCTGTCCTTTACTCTCCGCCTATCTGGGTTTTCTCCAGGTTTTCCCGGACAGCCTTCATGCCATCTTGATCTGCCATGGAGGGATATTCCCAGTGCAGATCCTGTGTCGTCCGAATCCTGGGGTGCCCCCATACCCGCTACCTTTCCTCGACATCTACAGCCAGGTGGCAGAGGCCGCCAATTGGCCCCAAGCAGCTGAGGAACAGGACCCTGCCATCATCTGTGGCTTCTCCACCCTCCCACGCCAGGACTGGCATGCCCTGAGGCAGCGCATCCTAGACAGCGGGGGAGAAGCGGCCGTCTCGCTTGAGCTGATGGAAAGCGCCGTGGTGGCCCTGACTCTGGACAATTCTCCACCTCCACCTGGTCTGGCTGAAACCCTCAACAAACTGAGACTTGGGAGAGATGATGGACGTTGCCTGCGATACTATGACAAGGTAATGGAAGGTCTTTATGGGATGCTTTTGACATGTGGTGACCAAAAGGGAAAAAAGCTCCAGTGAGACAACATGGAATAACGACTAAATCATACTTTATGGAGGGTGAAGTAACTTATGATTTTAGAATTTGCCTTTTAATTAAAACAAGCAGAAGATGACCGAATAGAACCTATGTAGTGTAGAATAGCTGGTCTGAGCAATGAGAGTGGTGTCTATTTCTGATGAGTATCGTGTTTCTCACAGGTGATGAATATAGTGGTTTTCCAGGACAGCACGGCAGGTGTGGTGTTTGAGCACAGTGCCGTGGATGGCATGGTCGCCAGCTTGGTGACAGAGAGCGTGTGGCACCTCTCTGAGTCACTTCAATTAAGCCAACTTCTGCCGGAGGCTGGACTCAGCCCTCAGAACATCTTGAGTACCAGCAATTCCTTATCTCTTCATCCACTGTCCTTCCCGCTACAGGCCATAAGGCAGCAAAGCACCCCCACCCCCCAATCACTTCTTCAGGCTTCCCATCCTATCATGACATTTGAGGTTCCATCTTATCCAGATATCTTCAGCACCCTGAGAGCTCACAGGGCCTTGTTCGATGCATGGGTCAATTTCTCCTTACAACTTGCCCTTTGGCAGACTCTCAGGGATTCTGCTAAGAGACACATCCTGGTCACACCCACCCATATGCGTCACTATAAGCATGGCCGCTGTGATCCCACATTCACTTCAACTGTGCAGTCCCACCAGCTACTGAAGGTCTTAATGTCCTGCACTGGGCCCAGCAACACCCTTCAGCACACCAAAGACCTCTTGTGTCTCTTTCATCAAGCATTCCAGGAGCACAAGCACCTCATCAAAAACACAAAAAGTGGTCAGGGTGTAGGTCCTCACTTGGCTGCCCTACGCTTACCTTTATCCCAGGACAACCCTCTTAAAAAGTTTCTAGATCCCTTTGGCTGTCCTTCAGTCTACCTCACAGGCAAAGATTTGATGGAAGGGGTGGAGTGCGCCGTGGGGAATGTGTATGCGCAGGACCAGCTGGCTGTCACCTACCTTGGAAGAAGAGACCGAGTTCGCATGGTCCTTAATGGGAAAGGTAGTTTTGCTAATGTTTTGGACCAACTTCAGGAGAACCTTAAAAACACTCTTAAACTGATGATGCTGTTGGCTCTGAGGTACGCTATCGCAGCTCAAATGGGGGCACTGGAATGCTGGTTGCATGATCAAGATGATATGACAGAGAAGGAAAATCCAGTCACTGAAGCAGGAGGTTTCAATCAGCAGAAAGCTTCTTCTGGTTTGACTGCAGATATGAAATCAGATTTCACTCTGCTGATCCATGGTGGGGCTGGGGAGGACATGACACTGAAGCAGAATGAGATAAATATGATTGAGTTCTCACTGCAGTCAGCCCTAATGCTGGGGGCACGAGAGTTAGGAGGTGGAGGCAGCAGCCTCAATGCAGTTGAGAGATGCGTGTCTGCACTTGAGGACTGCTTCTTGTTCAATGCCGGCAAAGGTTCAGTGTTCAACAGGGAAGGGAGGAACGAAATGGAGGCAACTATCGTAGATGGCAGCGAACTGAATTCTGGGTCTGTGGCTTGTGTGAAAACAGTGAAAAACCCAGTCAAAGCAGCAAGGAAGGTCATGGAGAAGAGCCCCCATGGACTCCTGGTTGGAGATGGTGCCGAAGCATTCCTGCAGTGCCTGGATGACAAGGAGAAGCCAATGGGAGCTGAGTACTTTCACACTGATGTGCGGCACAAGGAGCTGAAGATGAAACTCATGGATAGAGGTACCTCAAGAAGCAACCACCCACAAACAGTAGGAGCCGTCGCTTTGGATCGGCATGGGAAGCTGGCTGCAGCAACGTCCACCGGCGGGTTAGTGGGAAAGTGCGCAGGACGAGTTGGAGACACGGCAGTGGTGGGTGCTGGGATTTTTGCTGATGCGAAGTTGGCAGTGACCTGCTCTGGAGATGGGGATGTGTTTCTGAGAAGGACGGTTGCACACAAAGTAGCTAGTCTCTACCACCACAAAGGCCATAGTCTCCAGGAAGCCTGTAAGGAGGTGATTTCTGAACACCTGAAGGGGTCTTGTGCAGGAATAATAGCTGTTGATGCTTGTGGTGACACTGCGATTGAATGTAATGCAGGGGTGATGTTTGTTGGATCAATAATACGGGGCACCGCATGTGCTCAAGTCATAAGACCCTTAAAAACTTATTCTAATGTAATTTGGGAGACAGATAAACTAGTAGCCTACTTACACTCTGAGCCATGGACTCCAGGAGCAACAATACTTACTCAAAAGAACCCAAACATGCCCAACAGTATCTTTCATCTTCCAGAGCAAGAGTTCCTAGAGCTCCTTCTAGGGGCGAAGACGGTCGCCAATCTTCTCTGTGAACAACTAGAGGTACAGCATTGTGCTCTAGTGTTCAAGCCACAACCGGAGCGAGCAGCTCACATCCGACTGTTGCCACTGCATGGACTGGAACCAAACTGGAAGCCTCACCTTGCTGAAGAAATGAACTTCCAGTATTATGACCCTGGTTACTGTACTTCTAAGAATGGTCCACTTTGTGAGGATGCAGAACTAAAAAAAGTCCAAGCTAAAATTAGATCATACCTTTCGACACCTGATACACCACCTAGCTATAAATTTCTTGGAGACCCTTCCCACGATAACCTCTTTTCCCGCATAGTGCGTGGGGAGGAGAAACAGTGGAGAGTGTGGGAAAGCAGTGAGCATGTGGCTTTCCTCACACCATTTCCCAGTGCTCCAGGTTTTACCGTTCTTGTGCCACGTCGCCCACTACCAAGCAATATCTTTTGCTTGGAGGAAGACGACTACAAGGCTTTGGTCCTGGCCTCCCGTGAAGTAGCCCATCTGCTGAAAAAGGCAATGGGTGCCCATGGGGTGGCGCTAATCTTTGAAGGCTATGAGATTGATTACGCCCATGCAAAATTGATTCCATTGCTTTCACCGCCTGAAAATTTTCATTTAAGCAGCATCCCCCAGTTTTGTTCAACCTACCAGGGGTATGTGACATCTGCCGATGGCCCACTGGCTACTCCTGATAGTCTGAAAGAGATCCAATCAAAAGTCACACGCTGCAAACCACCTCAATCTTGGAAGGACCCTGAAAAACACGCTGATCTAGCTGTCAGAAGCCAGTGGTACCGCCAGCTCTTTAAAATCCAGGATACTCTTTTTCATTCTACTGTGGAGTTTTTTCACAACATCTGCAGGTATGCATACGCTCTGACTCCCATCACTACTGACACCATCTCCTCACCCATGGGCCTCGGATCTGACTCTGAGCCAGTTCATGTAAACATGCTTGGGCAGGATGTCTACTTAGCAGACTCCATGCAGTTCATCCTTGAGTATTTCCTGCGCTTTCAGGAAGGCCTGCGAGGTACCTATTACGTGTCACCCAGTTTCCGTGGGGAAGATCCTGACGCTACACACCTGAACCAGTTCTATCATGTGGAATGTGAGCTTCCGGGAGACATGGAAATGGCTATGCATGTAGCTGAAAACTATGTAGCCCACCTCACACACACAATGCTGAAAAAACACTCTGACATTATCTTGGTGTGTGCCGGGACCCTCTTCCATGCTCAGAGTCTGCTGAAGAGTTTAGATGGACAGGAACGCCTACCAAGGGTCACACTGGAGCAGGCCTTGCCTATGATGCCATCTGAGGATTGTTTTGAATGGGTGCAGGATGGACAACCCCAGTATGGGAAGAAACTGACGCGTAAAGGGGAGCAAGTCCTGATCAGGAGGTATGGGGGAGCGGTTTGGCTGACGGAAATGGACCACCTCGGGGTGCCTTTCTACCAGGCGTATGTCGAGGGATCGGGGAAGCAAAAAGCCAAAGCAGCAGACCTTCTCCTGGGTCTGGGAGAGACCATCGGCCTGGGGGAGAGGCACTCCACCCCTGAGATGGTGCAAGAGGCCTTGAGGCACCATGCAGTGCCAGAAGAATCTTACAAATGGTACATTCAGATGCGTCAGATGAAGGCCCTACTCAGCAGTGGCTGGGGCATGGGCACCGAGCGATACCTGTGCTGGCTGCTCCAGCACGATGACGTCAGAGACATGCACATCATACCTCGTCTGAAGGCCAAGAAGTACATGCCGTGAAATGCTAAGTGCCCGACTCTTTCTGTATTAAAAGGTTTAGACTTTAAGATCCTAAAGAAAGTAAAACCTGGCTGACAGTATAAATGTCAGACTCTTTAAAAAAGTACTCAAGTCAAGTAAGGTATCATTTATATCCATCAATGATGAAGAACCCCTGAACTAATTAAGCAGGAATTAAACAGTCAGATCCACCCACTTTACACACAACTGAAAACTAAACCCAACTGCATAATGTCCATTTCTATCAGCGTTCAAATGTCATGAACAACATGTGGTGAAATGAGGCCACGGATACAAACAGTTGGAGTTCAGCTAGTTTGATTCACATTAACAGCAGTTCTTATGTAATTGCGTGTGTTAGTCTAACTCAATCAATACAGCTGCTCCTTCTAACGTTGACAATGATTATTAATAAACAAACATTTACAGGACACCATCTGCATTTATTTGGTTTTTATTTACTTATATTCCATATATAATATTTTTCTGAAGGATACTCAACTGAACTATTCCATCAGTTTGGCTCAGGAACCTGGAAATTCAGTAAATCATTTTGACCTTTTCATTAATATAGGTAAGTAGGGAGCAACTAAAGTCACATAAGGTGATTATTTTTATCTTGTGCGCACAAGTTAATTTACTATATATTCATGGTACCACGAAATGGCATTTCGTCTTTTGCCGAGTCACGAAAAGCACTACAAAAAGTTTGATTTCGTCATTAAATAATGATTTTTTTTTTGTGGTACAGAATGTATTTTGTGCACGAAAATGAGTTTTACACTTGAATGATATTCTAATGTGAAAATGAATCTTGATTAGCTGAATTCTGTCCGTTATATGGTCTCTGTGTGCATCTAAAGTCCGTAGAGACGGACACGAATTTATAGTAAATTATCTTGTGTGCACAAGATTAAAAAATCACCTTGTGGGGCTTTAGGGACTCCATAGGTAAGAACATTCCAAACCAGAAGAAAAAAAGCGGACTTCGGGTTTGTATTACGCACTGCACAGTCCCTGTATTATGCACCTGAATACACAGAACCTCACCCACCCATTTTTTGGTACTCGCTCATGACAGAACATAAAATGGACAAAGGGAACATCACACATCAATCCTTGCTAAAATAAAAACAGCAGTAAATTTCACAGAGCACCGCATGTTCTTGAGACACTTCTCACCTAAAGGTGGCTAAAAAATACAACAAATTAAAAAAACACATATTTTCTTAAATTACACAATATTTCTTTCTCAGGTTCTATGTTGTTTATGTGTTTATCCAGAATAGCTAAATATATTCTGCTAATTTATTCTAAACTAATAAAAATCTACAACTACCGGCGGATTACCAGACACGTGCGTTGAAAAGCAATCCGTGATTGAATGATACTTCATTCGTCAGTCGTACAAAGAGAAGCACATATGAATTCCTCCGTTTTCATATCATCGTATATCTTCCCTACAAGTCACACACACAGACACACACACACACACACAAGGCAAGAGTAAAGTTCCAAAGAGAAAAGTCCCTTTGCAGATTCTTCCTGCAGGACCGCACATCAGTCGCAAAATTACACCGCCCAACGTGGGGCTCGAACCCACGACCCTGAGATTAAGAGTCTCATGCTCTACCGACTGAGCTAGCCGGGCTAACATGACAACAACTCTGCCATTCTTACAGACAATGCAGCTATTAACACACAGCACCTAAAAAAAGAGGTTTCCATTGATTAAAGGGTATGCAAAAGCCCTCGTTGGATGGTTTGTTTGTGATAGCTTTAGCCACCCGTTAGGGCTCTAACTGATCAACACATATTTATGGCGC
Source organism: Brienomyrus brachyistius (assembly GCF_023856365.1). Classification (NCBI taxonomy): domain Eukaryota; kingdom Metazoa; phylum Chordata; class Actinopteri; order Osteoglossiformes; family Mormyridae; genus Brienomyrus; species Brienomyrus brachyistius. The sequence continues at coordinate 10,868,662 of NC_064554.1, forward strand.
CACCATGACCACACATATAATACGTTACAATTCTTGTTCATGAAAATTTGGGAACTACTAAAAATTAGAGCCGCATCAGAGCTTCCGTGCTCTTTTATGGACATCATTCAGAGCCAATGAAAATGGAAGAGAGGACAATGGGGGCGACGTTGCGGTAGCGCCCTTTACGCTCCCCAAACAGATCGCAGTGATAGGTTACGGAGAGGGGTTGGTCCGCATAAACACGACATTACGGTAACGTCCTTTTCACTCCCCAAACTGATCGCAGTAACACGTTATGGAGAGGGGTGTGTCCGCATAAACACGACATTACGGTAGCGCCCTTTACACTCCCCAAGCTGTTCTCAGTGATAGGTTACGGAGAGGGGTGGGTCCGCATAAACACGATATTACGGTAACGTCCTTTACACTCCCCAAACTGATCGCAGTGATAGGTTACGGAGAGGCTGGGTCTTCACTTCCGTGTGTCTGGTAGGAAAAGCCAGTTTACAAACATTCGCCGGCCGACTTTATCGTCTGCGAAATATAACTGACATGTCAATTAATATACGTGCTCTCGTCGGAGCGAAATGGCTAGCTGAAGCAGTGAAGAATAACCTTCTGGGGCCTAAGTTGCGTGTTTTGGACACTTCGTGGTACCTACCCAAACTGAAACGTAACCCTTCAGTCGAATTCAAAGAGAGACACATACCGGGGGCTTCCTTCTTCGATATTGATCTATGCTGTGATAAAACGTCCCCGTTTGATCACATGCTGCCAGCTGAACACGAGTTTGCGGACTATGTGGGCGACCTGGGCATCTGCAACGACACGCACGTCGTGGTGTACGACGCCAGCGACTTCGGCTCCTTCTCCGCCCCAAGGGTTTGGTGGATGTTTCGGGTCTTTGGCCACCACTCCGTGTCCGTGCTTGACGGCGGTCTCAAGAACTGGCTAAAAGAGGGCCACCCTGTCACGGCAGATTTCTGCAAAGCTGCCTCTGCGCAGTTCAGTGCGTCTCTGCATCGGCCCTGGGTGAAAACCTACGAGGATGTCCTGAAAAACATTGAGAGCAAACTGTTTCAAGTGGTGGACGCCAGGACTGAGGGGAGATTCAGGGGAATAGAACCGGAACCAAGAGACAGTACGTATTCCAGTCTTGCAGTTTGATATTGTTATTAAAATGTTAAGACTTCAAGGAAGCAAAGCAAGACATGGCAAGCTCCTGCTCTTGCAGATAAGATCTCCTAAAACGTCTCAGCCTGTATTGTTTTAAATATGATCTGACGCGACGGTAGGTCACATGACTTTCTCGGTTCCTGACAGATACAGAGCCTGGCCATATCCCGGGCTCCATCAACATGCCGTTCACTTGCTTCCTGGATGCCTCTGGCCTTGAACGTACACCGGAGGAGCTGGCGGAGATGTTCCGGGGTGCCGGAGTGAATTTGACCAAACCGCTGTGTGTCTCCTGCGGCTCAGGGGTGACCGCCTGTCACGTGGCCCTGGCAGCCCATCTGTGCGGCCACCCCAGCGTGTCCGTGTATGACGGGGCCTGGTCCGAGTGGTATACCAGAGCTGCCCCTGAGCACGTCATCTCGGAGGGCAGGGGGAAGCACGTGTAACGGACAAAGACTGCCCAATACATGGGTCAGTGCCCAAGATGTCAGTCCAGGCTGAGATACCTATCATGTCAAAAATGTTCACTGGATTTACAGATAGAATCCATGTCAATTCTCAGTGATGCTGTATAGTTTACCTGATCTGGTATGAGCAACATATCCGTCTGTACAGTAACAGCTTAACCTATTTGGTAGTTTTATAACAAAAACATTGAGCGGTAAAAATGTTTTATATTTGAAAAGTCACACTTAATTGGATTTTTTGCAAATTTCTACAAACAAGTGAAATTTCATCCTGTCCAGGTGTCGCCTGCCTGGTGCTTCGTGGCATCTGCCCCAGGGCCACTGTCACCTGGCAGTGGATGAGGGGCCGTGGAAGGTGGGTGGACAGTCAAAAGTCATATTTAGTTCTGACTGCACTTGCTGTGATTTGTGACAGTATGGATGATTACTGTTGATGTAGCCTTTTGGGTCAGACTCCAGTCAGAGAATAATTTATGTCTGGGTGTGTATAATAGTAGAAATACTAACTAAAAATGTACAGAGATTCTTTTTGCATTCAATGAATAAAAAAATTTGTAGAAATTTTACAGAAATGAGTTATATTTTCATTTCTCTTTTGATTTGATTAAATATACATGAAATATTCAATTTTGAGGGTTTGTACGTGCCGAATGCTATGAAGCCCTCGACCATCCTGATGATGTCAGCTCTCACCATATGCAGGAAGGGTCGCCTTTATTTAATGGCACAAAGTCTGCAGTCGGTAAACATGACACAAAAGAGCTAAGATGCTATGCTTATCGGGCTCAGCTGCCAGCTATTAAACATGCTATGGGCTTCTGGGTGTGGTGTGCAAGTCTGCAGCGTAACCCCATGGGAGAGAGATGACGGCTTTAGCTTCTGCATAAGCAGGCTGCCCCTGCTCTGGGGGTCTGTGCTCCAGCTAATTCTACAGCAACACTACAGCACAGCACGGTATAGTACATCTGCCTGCCAGCCCATCGCAGGGCACACTCACACACCATTCACTCACACATGCACACCTACGGGCAATTTAGCAACTCCAATTAGCCTCAGCATGTCTTTGGACTGTGGGGGGAAACCGGAATATCCGGAGGAAACCCTACGACGACATGGGGAGAACATGCAAACTCCACACACGTGTGACCCAGATGGAGACCACTGCACCACCGTGCCGCCCCGATTAAAGAATCCTCTGCATTTTATACAAAGTAAAAAGTTAGTTATGCAGTTACACAACTTCTCCAGTAGAGGACTCTATAGATCGATAAATGCCTGCATTGGTCTGAGACTGGAAGGCTATAAACTATTTGCTGGCTTCTACAGCTGTAGCTTAAAGCAGGGCTGTTCTCATCACGGTCCTCAAGGTCTGAGTCCTGCTGATTTTCCACATTTCTTTACCTGTGAGCCAGCTGTGAAGCCACTGAATCCAATCAGAATCAGTAATTATTAAACTAACTACCTGGGAGAACTGAAAACACGGCCTGGATTTGGGATCAGGCCTGATTTGAAAAGTTCTGGCGTAAAGGGTGTAGTGTTTGAGGATATGAAGTATTTTTAGTCCACTGTCCATTCTCATTTTCTTAACGAAAGCTGAGTAATTGTATATATTTATCCAAATTTTTTTCATTTTGTCAAAAAAAAAAAGTTAAATAGTGGTTATTTCCTTTCAGTTATTAGCTGCGACAAAGCGAATCAGATTGACATTACATACCGGAGTGGTTGAATCACTGCTATGAGACAAAGCTCAGGAAGGTTTTGTTTTGCAGGAAGTAAAACCAGACGATCACTGCTCACAGTGGGATCAAAGGTCAGACAGCCCAGTGCCCTTTATGGGCTGTACAGTGACATGGAGAAGCAGAGGCAGTGAAATCAGTCAGGTTCGGCTCAGCTCAGGTTCTCGTTCTGTCGTAATCGGAGTACTTAACCAGGCCAATTTAGGTAAGCCTTTGTCATGCCCTTCCTGAGAGACGGAGAGGTCCTGAGGTCACATAAGCAATCACAGTCCTGAACATAAGCCAGGATGCACATTATCTGTAGCATGGAGGACTTGCAGGCAGAGTTGCTGCTGGTGTTGTGGTAAAGCGTAGCATCCGGTCTGTGGGGACTTAACATTACACACAGATATATCTATATAGGGTTGCGGTTGGGGGGGAAGGGGGAGGCTCTAACGAGGCAGTTTACTAGCTACACCTCCTCCTTAAAGCAAGCAGCCTGCTCCTCCAGGAGGCGATGATGTTAACGTGCGTAAATGTGACAAAATATTATAACGGCTAACATTCATGATTTTAAACATGGTGCGATTGTTGGGTTTTAGCCGATCAGAAACGGCTGCATTCCTGAGATTCTCACACACTACAGGGTCTAGTGTCTGCAGACGATGGTGTGACGGACAAAACCATCCAGTCGTGGGCTGATCTGTGGCCAGAAACCCCACATTAATGACAGAGGTCAGAGGAGAACGGCCAGACTCGTTAATGCTAACAGGAAGCCCACAAGGGCAAAGAAAACGGGTCAGGGCATCAGCGGTGTGCAGGATAGCAACTCTAATTGCTTAACTCATTTACCTTGAAATCAGTTCCGGTGATAAATTGGGTGACTTCCTAGCGCTATATTGAGGACCAAACACATAAAGAGAAACCCTGCAGAATTGCACCAATGTTGTGGCTGCTGTGAATACAATTAATTCATGTATGTGTCAGTATTTCTATCTATATATGTATTCTGTCTCCCCATGAAGTGTGTGTACGTCTGTGTACTTGTCCATAGGTATTGGTATGTTTTAGGACCGTGATCCTCAGCAGCTTTGACTTCACCACCCACAATTTTCCTTGGTCACTTAGTCACTGAAATCTCAAAAAATTTTAACCAAAACTGACGTCACAAAAACTACCGCAGGCAGTGACATTTCCTGAACCAAGGAGGGGGGAGGGGATGCTTGTGACCTGTGCTGGTCTAGGAGCTGTTGTCAGGGCCTTTCTGGCTTCCCAGCCCCTTCCAGCATGCTCACTTTACAGCAGTCCTGTCTTTTCCTTGTATCGTGGCCCTAGAATAGCCTGCTTGGGGCTAACATCCTCACCGGGGTGTAAATGACTGATGCGTCACCAAACCGAATGACGAACATTCGACAGAAGCTGGGCAGCAGCAAGACAAACATCCACAGGAAGAACCAGGGCCTTTCGAAGGCTCCGCCGATGAGTGCCTATTTTTTACCGTCCGTGCAGTTATGAGAGGAGCTGCGATTTAGGTGAATCTGCCTTCCAGATCTGGATACTGTCCTGCTGTTAAAACAGGCACAGCATCCTTCACTGAGCGCTATGGATCCTGAAAAACCCTGAAAGTGTCATTGGGAGAGCGACAGCCAAGCCATGGGAACAAAAAAAAAACAAAGAAAGCGAGAGGAACCGGCTTCCTCTGACGCCCACGGCAGAGCCAGCGTGGCACCGTCTGTGACAGAGGCAACCTATGCCCACCTCCGCCCACCTCTGCCCACCTCCCCCACGCCCTGAGCCATGGTGCAGGTAAGGGGCCTGGGCTGTACCACATGCGTGGGTGCACTGTGGTCACCGTGTCAAAGCGCTTTGTTTTCTTTGAACCCTCAAGGCAAACATCCCCCTGGGGGGGGGGGGCAGAGCTTGTTCCTACAAGCAGGAAGGTGGAGCAGTTCGGTATCCGACGTCTGTCTGGTGGCCTCACTGGACGCTGCACACTAGAATAGCACAGTTTTAAATTTTTTGTCATGGTACCTGAATACACTCAGTGTCGGAGTCTCTTCTCATGGACCCTGCAACACTCCTAATCCCAGGGTCGGAGAGTGATCCCACCATCGGGCTCCTGAGCGAGCCCCCTAACCCCTGATTGCTTCAGGGACCAGCTGCCCCTGTTCTCTGTAAAAGTCCACATTGCTTTGGATGAAAGTGGCAGCCCGATGGAGGGCCTGCATCATGACGCCAGTGGGCAGTGTCTGCTCAGACCACAGCATTCCAAAGGAGAACTCAACAAAATGTGGTCAATATAAAAATAAAGGCTCTTAGCGCATTGATCTTCCACTTGGGGTTTGCGGTTTTCAGAAAAAGATAAAATACTGTCACTGTGCCTTCATCACGGTGAATATTAGCAGGGATGCTGTCACCATGCCTTCATCACAGTGAATATTAGCGGCGATGCTGTCACTGCGATTTCATCACGGTGAATATTAGCAGGGATGCTGTCACTGCGATTTCATCACGGTGAATATTAGCAGGGATGCTGTTACCATGCCTTCATCACAGTGAATATTAGCGGCGATGCTGTCACCATGCCTTCATCACAGTGAATATTAGCGGCGATGCTGTCACTGCGATTTCATCACGGTGAATATTAGCAGGGATGCTGTCACCATGCCTTCATCACGGTGAATATTAGCAGGGATGCTGTTACCATGCCTTCATCACGGTGAGTATTAGCAGGGATGTTGTTACCATGCCTTCATCACGGTGAATATTAACAGGGATGCTGTCACCATGCCTTAATCACGGTGAATATTAGCAGCGATGCTCTCACTGTGCCTTCATCACGATGAATATTAACAGCAAAGAACCGCAGAAACCTTTCTCTGAGAGGAAGATATCCATCGTCCATCGACTTGCTCTGTCGCTGTGAATTACGGAGCAACAACATCTCCTTATTCTTAACACAGTTGTCAGTTCTTCTATAAGTTGCAAGGAGCACAAACGTCTTGCAGCCATGGCCAAGGAGACCCTGTGACTGGGTGGACTGGGCTGCTGTGTTTCAGAGCTCATGGAGAGTTCTGCTCTGCTCACGGCATGTTAATGGGCTGAGGGTTAAAATAACATCCACAAATAAGCTTCTGGGTATTCTTTGTCTGGAGGACCATAAATATTCTGGTGGGCAAGAGCACCTGGAAATGAGCAAGAACGAGAGAAGATTATTCATGCCGAAGGTGTTGGCATTTACCTTGGCTTTGAACAAGAATCATTTTCAAAGCAAGTGGCATCATTCTGTGACACTTTGGCAGCGGTTCGCTGGACATGGTCCTTTATGTTTCACTGCTGCTAAAGTACAAAGGCGGCTTCTTTAATTTAGGATGAGTGGAGGACTGATGAGGTCTGGCTGGGGAGACGCAGACAAGCAGCAAACATACTTTGTTAGGTAGAAACCAGTGATTTATTTCACCCAGAATTGCAAAAAAAATAAAAAAACGAGCGGCCAGAGAAAGAATGTGTGCGGGTGTGTCTTGTATTTAGTTTGGTTACTTATGGTTAAGTTTAGGTTTGGGTTAGGATTAGGATTAGCCTGCAATGGAGAGTCCCCATCAAAATATAGATACCTAATCTGTATGTGTTTGGAAAGTATTGGCATCATTTATTCTGAGTGTGTGTAAAGGGATCCAGAGATGTCTGTCTGTAAAATGTGAATATACTGAATAAAACGTCATTCTGTGGTCACATTATCCTGTGATCTTAAATGCTTTTTTTTAATGGAAATAAAATACCCATTTCGAGATGGATTATTAGATAGTGTGTCGTGGTTCCACTCTTACAGAGAAGGTGATCGGATTCGATTTTGGTAACTAAGGGCATTTTTGTTCTGTTGTGCTTCTGGGAAGTTTTTCAGACATTCTGAAGAAAAAAAAAAGTAAAATAGCAGGAGGCCAAACTCACAGCAATGCAGCTCAGCTTGCCGCACGTGGACGGCTCTGCGGGACCCGTCAGACGTCAGCGTCGTGTCTGCGTGGCCCATCGAGCTCACGGATCAGACAACAGCCTCGCTGCACCATGGGGACAATCTGCCCTGTGTTACTTGGTAACCTGCCAGGTGGGGAGGCTGCTACGGATAAAATTAAACCAGTGTGAAAAATGATTGTTTTGTGTATGAGGAAAAGGGGTGAAACAATGCAAGCAGCTTCTAGAAAGTAATGATTCTTCCTTACAAGGCTGGACACAGCAGGCACCTTCATCTGGGTGAAATGAGGTCAGTGTGTTAGGGGCCAGGGTGCGAGCATAGCAGACGGCTTGCGGTCCGCGTCTGCTAGCAGTGTGAAAGCAGTGAGGCTGAGTGAGGGGCCAGTGGCGGCTTAGAGAGGGGGGTCTTTGCACTCTGAGGGACGTGCATTTCTCACGTTTAATCAGCTATCAGCCAAGCTTCCTTCACAGCTTTCGGCTCCTGTAGATTGTGAATCCCCCCGACTACGGCCACCTCCGTCTGTTGCCGGTTTCACCATCATTGCTGTCAGTTTTATTCACGCCTCCAATAATCTTTTCCCCAGTGCATTACGCTCAGTGACTAATGCAGACTGATACTCATATTTAGCACCGTAGTGAATAATATTCTCTTGCTTATGTTAGCGAAAATGGTCAAAACAACTGAGGCGATTGCAGATGTGGAAAAGGGACTGAACTTGTAAATGCAGGGATCTACTTGCATGTAATATTCACCAGACATTTAGTGGAGATTGCAGCTGATACCAGTTTCTGTTCTGGACGTATCCGGGCCGTGGGGCTTGTGTCCGAGCAGATTCTGCAGCTCTCTTCTCGAATGCCCTTCACGTCGTTGCTTGAGCAGAAACCACGCCTTGCACAATTTCGCTTTCAAAACCATCTCAGCCTTTACTTTATACTCGCCTCGCCCTTCACAGCACAGCCTGCCCTCCCCCAGTTACCGCTCACTGTGGTCTGCAGTCGTATGTCTTTGTTTTCTGTTGTTTTGCTCTTGCCTTTGTACACGGACTGCACAATGTACCACAGCAATTTCCGCTGACAAACCTGACCTTTAAGACAGCGCTTGGGCCACTGTGAGGTTCAGAGGGGTGATGGAACTGTTGCGAAACTCCACCCATCCCCCCCAGCACCAAGCCCACCTCCTCGACACGGGTGCTGGAGGATAGGTGGACAAACAGCTATGCAGGTTGACGGACTATACTAGTGTGTCTGGGTTTTGCAGATTCACTGTAATGGATTTCGCGTGGGGAAGTGCTGCAAAGAGGACACGTGAAAATAGACAAATCTTCTATTTATGTAAAAACACACGAATCCATCCACTCTGTAGCGTTCTGGGAAATTAGTCTGGAGAAAAGCCTACACGAGTGCACATTGCACCCAAGCAGCCATAGTGATTTTGCGTTGACTGCCAGGCTTATATTTTGTCTGCGACGTCGAGGGTGTTGCTTATGGACAGCAAAGCAGTACTCCTGCGGGGAACTTTACTGGTGACGGTAGAGCAGTATGACCACAGCGCTGAAATGAAATTAGCTAGATAGTCGATGGGAAATCCAATGGAACTTCCCTAGCTGTACTATGGAATGGCACCTTTCCGAGACACATTTATGCTATGCCGTGTGTTTGTGTTTTGTCACAGATAACTGGTGCTACTCCAATTCATTCAAGCCATGTGGCAAACATTCTGCTGATCCTCCCCTACGGCAAGTCGCATCAGCGCGTCTGTCACTACACCGACTTATTATCCAGCAAGGCTGCGGCAGCAGTTTGCAAATTTACATGCAACATTTGAGTGGCAATAACCCCCGAGACGGCACGGCGCTTCACTAAATGCATGTACTTGTTTATACATTTGGAAGTCTGAAATGTTTTCTTGGGTTCAGTGAAACAGGATGTGGTCTGTATGATCACACTTGTCTCTATTTATACCTGTACGGGTAACATTTGGCTAAAAACCTAATCGCACTTCAATCACTAAAATGTGTGTGCATCTGCAGCCTGATCAGTCTGAGAGGAATAGTAGGACTGTGTATCGAGTTTCCGGACAGCTGGACTAACGTCAGAAGCAAAGTTGTGGTTTGGCTCCGTCACCATAAAATGTATCTGGGCACTCAGGTGGAGAAGGAAGAAGCATCGTTCTGAGTGAGGTCCAGCGGCTGGCATCGAGAGAGCGACTGTGCGGGTGGAGGGCGAGCCTGCATGTCCCGGGACTCGCGATCGGCAACTGGGTGATGCCAAAGCTGGAAAGAGAGGTATGCCTGCCACATGGTTCATGTCAGGGAAAAAATGCTCATTTGTTGGTCTTACTAACTGTGAATGTATAAGAATTTCCCCCGATGTCAGAGGTGCTTAGGAAACAGGTCGTTCTTTTAACTTAAATAACATCCCCCATTTCCTTTTGTTCTAGCGTAGGATGACAATACCAATGATAAAACTACCAATTATGAGCAAATGAAACAGTGAAGTGAATAAAAGTATAGACATATCAGGCTACCTGTCCATTTTTAGCACATGCTAACCACGGCTGAATGCAACCCTCAGCTAAGAGGAGTCACTCAGTCGTTGCTTCGCGATGAAGACTATGGTGTGAATCAGTTCCTTTCTAGTTCCACCTTAATGTCCCCAAATGACAATTTCTTCGATTTCTTGTCTATTGATGAGACTCTGCTAGTACTGTAGTAAACAACTACTACAGATCTGTCCAAAGTCCTACGATAAAAAAAGACTTTATGCCTACTTGGAAGGGTGGCCCTTGCAGATCTGAAGTGTTTGCGCGTCTGTCGGTAAATCAGTAACTGACAGTCTTCAAGAACAACGTCAATCCTGCTACAATTTACCTCCTAGACATCACCCACGCTGAGTTTCTGCCAAATCCTGCAGCATCCGTGCATAAGATGAGAAAATCGCAGTTTATTTCATTAAATAAGCAGTTGCTTTTGTTAAAAGAGATGTGGGAGTGGAGCTATGTTTGGCTGGGATGTGCAAAAATGTGACAAAAGTACAGTACAGTGAAAATGTCTTAGGCAAAGACAACGATGTTTAAATGTGACCCGTCGCCACGAAATGAGTCTTAAGTCGCACAGGTAGAAATACACCCATAAGACTCCTTTCGTGGTGATGGGTCACAAATGATCTTAATGTTGGTGAAAAACCAGCAGTGTAGGAGAGAGTTTGATATCATTTCATGCTTGTCGAAGTGTGTCAGCTTAGGCATTTCAAAACCCCTCCTGAAAATCACCCCAGTGTTTGCACGAACCCTCCAACACACCAACGTATTTTTTGCCTCTACAGCAGCTCAGCAGGCTAAGCCTCCGCGGCTGCGATTATCTGAACCCCAACTCCATGCTGGCTGCCCAGGTTATTAGTGTCAATATAATTTCCCAATGCGACCTCCATATGACACTTAGTTCATTCCATATCTGAATACACGCTTGAGCAGTTTAAAGCTTTTATTTGTATTATATGGTTTCTGGCTGCTCATGTACACAGGACTAGTGTTTGGGAAATTCCCAGAAAGATTGCTTCCCAATCTTATGAAAGGTGAGTTTTATTCTTGTCTTACTGGTGCTGCGATGTGTAATGACAGACAGACAGGATGAAAAGCAACTGTGTGTGAATCAATTCTGACATCAGCCAAGTGCTGCACGATATGGTAGCAAATTTAATCATGTTTTTTTTTCCATATCAAACTATATTGATAATCACGATATCATTCAAGTAATTGTTGATTTACGCCAATGTTCCATCTTTGCTTAGAATTCACTTAGAACTGGCATTTAACAGTTTTTCAGAACATGAAAAAAATGCAAAATTTTTTTTTGTAAATTGCATGCTGTCATACGCATAAATGGGTCATACGCAAAAAAACATATATAACTCATACATATAAATAACACAGAAACGCAGTTAATCAATGAGCGGCCGATTTTCCCTTCTGACTGCTGCGATCCACTTACTGCGTCTGTCTGGGTCTGCTGGGAATCTATGGGAATCAGGTCTATCACCTCTCTGACATCTCAGGCGTATTTAAGAAAAATCTGCTAGAAAATTAAACATACTGCTGCTGCTTTTTCTGCATTCTAAAGCGTTTCGTTTGGAAATACCGCGATTTCGTTTGACCTGCACTAAAAAGAGCAGGTCAAACGATTGTCCTTTTGCGTTATAGGAAGGGAAATTAAAATTTGTTTTTAAGTAAGTCCAATTTATCTAAATTTAAGAGTTGATTTAATTCTATATTTTGTTTTATTCCATGTTATCTAAAGAAATAAGTACGATTGCAAACCCATGCATATGGTTCACTAATCTGTGGGACAGATTATGAATCTGAGAGCACAGATTAACATGTAGTTCTTCTCATTTGACACTAGGGAAGCATGAACCCTGTAAACCTGCTACGAAATTACGATAAGTGGATTATTTGAACATTATTTATATGGAAATGATTCTGTCCCAAAATTCCAGATACCTGTAAGTGGTTGGTCACTATAACCGTGATCACTGTATTCCATGGCTGTAAATTATGGGGAGCCCCACATTAATCCAACAACTCCCTCAACACCCCCCCCCCCCTCCAACAATGTTCAACCCAAACCATTGTCGAAGTGTGTAATACCCGACTGTACATGAAATGGCTGTTTTTTTTCTGAGCAAATATACAATGAATACAAAGATACTACCCAGAAAAATAGCCTTAAATATTTTCACTGACTGCCTTTGCACAGTATTGCATGTGTAGCAATTACAACTGAATTGTGAAGCAAATAGCACATTACAAACACTACTGCTCATAAATCAACTGTGCATAAGCGCAGCTGTGCTGAGCCAACGAAGAATACATAGTCACTGTAAGCAGCATCGGAGCACGAATTACATGACGTCTTCCAAACAAGTTATCAGCAATCAGAGTGGTGGCTGCGAGGGTTCGCTGAAAGTGAAAAATGACTTGACTGTTCTTTGGTAGTAGGTGGTTTAAGCAGAAAGAGATAATAGAAGTGACTGGTACTCGGTCAGATCCACAGCGATTCTATTTCCTTGCCATTTACCCTCAGCAATCCAGAACTTTACCCTTTCCTCTGGATCATGCTTGAGGGCCAGGGGCGAGAGGGCTGTGGGCGTGCTGGCGAGGAGACGGAGGGTGTCGCTGTATGCGATAAGGACAGGGCAGAGTGTATCAGAGGCTCCTTGGGAGAGGAGAGGATAGAGGAGGGAGAGAAGAGAAAGCAGGAGAGCGAGTGACGGATGGAGACCCAAGAGTGTCAAGGTGAACTGAATGAAGCAGGGCTCAGAGGCAAGGGGTGGAGTGGAGATTCAGTTACGTGTCAGGATGAGGCCCCGATCCTGTCCAGCTTTGAAAGTAGGAGGAGTTTCTGGTTTCCCTTCCCTTGTGCCCCCTATGGGCAAGAAATTATAAAAAATATGCAGTTTTGCAGTGTTAGTCAAAATAACTACATGGCATTCAAATACAGAGTAACTAGAAAGAACTAAGACAGGTGTACATTTGCAAGTTTTGTGGAAATTAGCAAACCTCTCCCCCCTCCCCGTGTGGGAAAGAGGGCAGTCAGACTAGGGATGTTCTTGGGGGGGGTGCAGGATTCTGATAGAGCCAGGATGTGAGGGGCCAAATGCATTCTGAGGCTAGAGATTATATCAGTTTATACCATGGTGCTGTTGAATTTTCCAACCTGATTGGTTAGCAGGGTGGTGATTAATTTTCTATAGCACACATAGTGTCAGACGATCATATCAGAGTAGTAAACTGACGTGCTATCTGTAGTTCTATGTGAGTGACAAGATTAGCGTTCGACAAGTAAGCGCCCGGGGCTCTGGAGGTACAGAAGCAGCTGCTGTTTATACTGCACTTACCACACATTTGTACCTAAAGACATCATTTTCACAGTCAAAAATTCAAGAGATCATCTGCAAATATCTCAGTGATAACTTTTCCTGGATACTCTTTGTCAAACTTTTCTTTGTCGTTGCGGGGTTTGGAATTAAATGCAGAATTTCAAACCAATGACAGGCCTATGGTCTAAGCACCAGACGGTTGTTAACAACAGAGGCTTGGGTGAACCATGCTACTAACAGTCACTTACCAAGCAGAGCTCAGATGTTTGTCAGATCAACACGAGCGCTTTACATATCTTTGAGCTTCTTCTCTTGGCAGCAGGCTGATATGGGGGCTGTGCATCTGAGTCTTCTGACCTTCCTGCTGAATCCCTGGATGGTTCTCTCCATTAAAAGTAAGTACATGCTACCCCTAAAAGACGCGGGATTGGATTCGTCCATCCTATGTTTTCGGGCTCCAAAACAGAACTTCTCAAGGCCTGTAGCTGGAGGCTCCAATTCAGCTCTTACCTATGACTCAATCAGGTGTCCATTCAAATACTTTTGATCGCAATGACAGTGACACTTGTACCACGTTACTGACAGTATCCATTCTGAGGTAGCTCAGATCAGCAGTCTGCCCTCATTCTAAAGCTTGTGGTCGTCCCAAAGAACGAGCTGAGTGTCACGGTGTACAGAAGTGAGCATGAGGGGAGGTACTGTCGGGATTACCCTTGGTGCCGAATGACTGTTGTGTCGTGATCTCTAATTGACGCTTTCACGCAATGCTCTTCTCTAAGGAATGTGAAATGCATGACGATTTCTTTTGCCCCAAGATCTCACCTGTGTCAATGACTATATCAACAACATCACCTGTGTCTGGAACGCCTCCGCAGTGGGTCCAGGGGCGGTCTGCCATCTCCAAGGACAAAAGGCAAACAGGTGAGAATCGCTGAAGGGAAACCAGGTGGACGGGAACATATCTTACAGGAAGCTGAATATATTCTCCTCTGTCCCACCAGTGTCAGGACATGTGATCTGAAGCCTTTGATGGGATCAGACGGCACTTTGAGGGGCTGCCATCTTGTTTTTGTGTCAAATGTAAGTGTCGACAGCCCGACTCTCCCAGATGCATGGAGAGCCTTTCTCAGATGATATTGGTATCACACATATCATGGGCTTGATGCAGAAAACTGGCCCCTCAGTTTACGGCTCGATGCTTCAGAAATTCCATCCTCCTCGCGGATGTTCTTTCTGTGAAGTTCTACCACATAAGAAAAAACCGGGGTGCTTGTTTAATGCCATATTTGTGTCGAACCAAAAGAGTAATTAAATTTTGTAATAATTAAATAAAATGGTGAGTCTCACAGGGACGAGTGTATCGACAGGAAATCCACTGTAACATGGGGAAAATGCAGATGCTTCACAGGGTTTGGAAACCGAACCCAGGACCATACAGGTGCCTGGCTACCGTGCAATTTACCGTCAATTTCTTATTTAAAAATGCACAATTAGCCTAAAGGTAAAAATGTAGTGTCATTAGGAATGAACCTGCGCAGCCTATAAATACATTGGTGTGACTGAATTGTTACCGTAGATCTTCGAATCGCTTACTGTGATACGGGGGAGCTGGATCCCTTCCCAGGAGGATGAAAAGATGAATCATCTGGACTATTTACCGTCTTTATTAACGTAACTTTCCTTCCTTCCAGCGATTTATTTCTCTGGACAAGATACCACTTAATGTTACATGTAACAACTCTACCATGGTCAGGATGCACAGATACTCACCAGCAAATTTCAGTGAGTTTCCCTGCCACTTTTCTCTGCCCTAAAGTGGTGTGTTAACTATTTTGTTAAATCGGCATAAAAATATGGGTGTGTCTGACTGGACGTTTGGTTTAATGTGTGCATGTTTGCTTTTGGCAGTCAAAATGCATCCCCCCGGCAGGCCTATCGTACTCAAGTCCAACGTGTCATGGAGTCCCGGTCACCCCTTGTCATCTTACATATTTACTTACAAGTTTCAAATGCAGTTCAAGCTTGAGAAACATGGATGGGAGGTAAGCGTTTAGAAGGAATCCGTGGGTGAGACTGGGCGCCATACTGGTGCATCCACTATACCCGTTTTAATTTCCCATACGGCATGAATTTATCGCACCAATGTATCGTTTGTTGCTAGAAGCACTATTGATCGCTGTATTGAGAGGGGACCCCTGTTAACTGTGCGTACGCTCAGTTTTAACTTTATAACGTAATGTAACAATTCTCCGTATGTAACTGTTCAGCATGATAATATTTATATCTACTGCTTCAGTCTGTGCCTGAAAATGTGGATTACGTATAATATAACTAAGTGTGCAGTTAAATGCGTATCGGATAAGCAAAATCCCTAATATTATTGATTTATTACGGTAATAATTACTAAATTCATGCCAGTTAAACAAACATGTTGTTATCAATCTAAATATTTGGGAATAATTAATAAATCATGTCACCATCTAGCTAAATTAATCTAATAAAATATGTTAATGAAACAATTATAGAGCTAAACATACAGGTGTAGTCAGTAACATGTCGCTATCTGGCTGAATATACGTCAATAATCAAATCAAAGTTAGTTATAGGCCGACTATCTAGCTAAAGGTATGCAATTTATATAATAACAAAAAACATGTTTTAAAATGTGAAAATTTTATTGACGTAAACGCTTGTGCTTAAGGGTGAAAAATAGACATTTTCGGCGGTAGTTCCCAGCACTATGGGGAAGCAGGTTAAGAGGCATTTCGGCAGGGTGGCCGTCAGCTTTGGGGGGCGATGAGCATGTGGTTTGCTTCTGCTTCTCAGCAGGCGCAGGACGTCACCACTGAACTTAAAAAGTGGGTGGAGCTAAATGAAGACATGCTGGAGAAAGCGGCGCTGTATCAGGCCCGGGTCCGGGTTCGTCCGGAAAAGGACCTCTTAGGGGTTTGGAGCGACTGGAGTCCCACCGCTTCCTGGAGGTCAGAGGTTGGGAATCTTCCCTCCTCACAAGGTATCGTGCCATTAATGCTGGGTGATCGTACACCCATATATTTGGCTGTGAAATTTGTTGATGTTGCATATTCATCAGTGGCATGGTTTGGAATTATGTGTAAGAAGATAATCTGGATGCTGACGGTTCTGATGTCCTAGGCTTTAGCTGGACTGTGGAGATCCACGTGGGGCTCGTGGTCAGCTTCGTGATCGTAGTGATTTTCGTGGTTTTCCTTTGCTGCACCTACCAGGAGAAATGGTGAGGGTCACCTGCGGATCTCACATGACCCAAGGCTGTGTGACCTGCCACTGCTCATTTTCTCTCTCCCCCGTCCTGTTGGCAGGTTCTACCAGGATAAATGTCTGCACGTTCCCGACCCCTCGAAATACTTTGCCAGCCTCCACTCTATTCACAAGGGAAACTTCCAGGTACCCAGGGTTACGCACAGGCTTGTCTCATGTGTATATCAAAAGATTAACGAAATGTGGTTTAACGCAAATAGTTTTAACATGTCATAGTTTGTCGTACCATCTTAAATGGTGTCTCTGTGATAAAAAAAAGCTTCACACTCATGAGTTCAAGGAAGAACTCCACCACACCAAAAGCCCCGGTTTCCTTGGGAAGTGTCTTTTGAGCGTCGGCCCTTGGTGTGGTTTCTTTGCTTCTTTGAGTCCCCGTCAGTGACGGATGCAAATGGGTGTGGACTCTCACCTGATCTCAGCGAGTGCTTGGGGTGTGATACCGGAAGGGTGCTTGAGTATTCTTGACGTGCAGAACATCATCAGAGTATCTAGAACAGATGATGGCTGAAAGCCAGCCTCCATTTGCACATTTACTGTGTTTACAACAGAAAGGTGTAACTATGGCAACTGTGTAAATAGGAGGCTAGTTGATGGGGGGGGTAATATTGAAATGCCAAAGATGCTTTTGTTTTACCACTTAGATAGATCTCTGTTGCTGAAGGCCTTAACAATGATGCTTCCTTGGCGGTTTGGAGGTGGCAGCTCTCCGCTGCCGTTACCCGCATCTCAAAGCTCTCCTATTCTCCACAGAAATGGTTAAGTCCCATGTTCTCACCGGAGTCTTTCGACATTCTATGCAACTCCGAGGATATTTCGGTGCTGGAGATCTCCAAAGAGAAAGTCACCCCAACCTACCTGGAGTTCAGCAACCTGGCCAAACAGTGGGACAGTAGTGGTCATTCCACCTTCTCCAACTTAGGATACCTATATTCCAAGTACCCCAGCTCCTATGAGATCGAGCCCTGCTCCGTCTACTTCAGCTACCAGTCGGGTGAGGGTCTCCTCGGAGGAGAGCAGTGTGAGGACGATAGCTGTTATGAACCTACTCTTCAAACGAGCACCTCCTATGAGTGTCTAGCGAAGATAGGAGACTTCCAGAGGCATGCTGAGGGGCCCGACTCAGGCTTCGGGACTGGCCAGGAGGATCAAGAAATGGAGGAGAATGAAGAGGAGAAGGTGGAGCCGAGCAGACTTGGAGAATCAGCACACTGGCCTGCTTCTTCTGTGGCATGTCCTCCATCTAGAGCATCCGTCTTTCCTGCAGCCTCCTCTCAGCCCTTCCACAGCTTCCCACAGCTGCCCTATCCCGTTCCCTGTGACCTAGGTTTAGCAGATAGGCCCAGCGCCGCCGTGGAATCATTTGGTGTAACCCCCGGCAGGTTCTCCTCAGTGAAACTGGAGCCCTCCAAAGGCGGATACCTGTCACTGCAGGACATGGAGCTCCCTGGAGGCAACAAGACCATCGGGAAAGCTTAAAAGCTAATCAGGATAGGGTCAGTTTATGAATGGACGTCTTGCGAATTTTTGCAGTCGTCCTCATAAGCTCTGTCAGAAAGGACAGACGTTGTGGGGGAGTGTTCCCTTACCGTTACACTGAGGTTTGCACCACAGATTGTACAGACCATGCTGTCTTTCAGCTCTGTAACTCTTTGCTCCCTGCAGACACCGTGCCAAATGCCGCAGGTTAGACAGACTTATAGGAGTCCTATAGGAGTGTGGGAAGGTGGTCCATCTTTTTATGGAGAGCATTTGGGTGCAGGAAGATCACATGCAGTCACGGCACGAGGGCTGTCCTGCCTCCTGTATTCCACGCAAGCTGCCCATGAACTTGTGTCATAATCAATGACAAAAAAGCAGAATCTTTTAATCATATTCACTTAATTGCTTTTCATTGCATTAATAAACTCTCCATTTGAAATTTATTTGAGATGAAGTGTATGGATGCTGTGGATTTGTATGTACAACATGTTCATGTGCTGTATGCTTGTCCCTTTTAGGCAATTAAGTTGGTATTTTTCCTTTTTTTTTAACTTTCTGTGAAATACTGTCATAGTTTGAAAGTAAACAAGCCTTTGTATAGTATGTTTTATATGCTGTTAGCTGACTCAGCTTCTGGGCTGACTGTATGAACTGAAAATAAATGATACGCTGCCCATTTTCGAGCAGCTTGCCAGCGCCTTTCTGGCTTTTGGAGCGTGAGTGTGCGCACGGTGAGCACTGTTTGGTGACCACGGTTTGGTGTGTGCGGTGTGACCTTTAACAGAGACAAAACTCAGGTGGGGGAGAGGGGAGGGGTGGCTGTTGGGGGGCCATCTGTTCTGAGTGCAGAACCAGGGGTGGAGACAGGAAATAGACGATGTTTTTCTAAAATGTATGCAACGTCAAACCCCCTCTACCTTGGGCCGCTTGCATTCCTGGGAGCGCTCGTAGCCCAGTAGCCTCCTCCCGAAGCACAGAACATTTTGGGATTGCGGGCAGTTAGGGGGGTGGGGGGCGATCAAAAGTTCAGATTAGAGAGAAAGAAGTGGGAAAAGGGTAGGAAAATGTACTGAAAATGCTAAATGAAAGCAGACACCTCTGGTACGAGAGAGAGAGAGAGAGAGAGAAGGAGAGGGAGGAAGAAAAAACAAAGAATAAAGTCAGAGAAAAATAGCTGGAACATGCAAGCTTTCTTAGGCCAGCATGCGTGGGCAGCTACGTTATCTGACTGCAAATTCTGGGCTAAATACTTTCTGACCACCAGCTCCAATCATTTCCCTGACAGCTATTTAAAACAGGCGTGCGCATGTGACACGTCGTCCCTGCCGTTGCTCCCAGCATGGTAAAGCCGGTGGGTAAAGCCGGGTCGAGTACAATGGCTCGCCTGCAGGCAGGGATGTCATGGGCGCTGATGCGGGCACGGCCCTCACTGTCTGTGCGTGTCTGCAGTCATCCAGTCGTTACTTCACTGAGAAACTGACTAACGAAATCTGCCCACGCCTTTTGTGCCTGAAGAGAAAGAAATCTCACCTAAGGAAGAGAGAAATGACTCATATTCTCATTCGCCAGAATCTTTCTCTCGCAGTCAGGACAGAAAAGTGTACCTGTTATTTTTATTATCTTATACTGGATACTAATTTCTGAAAACCGTGCGGAATAGCTTTTCTATGAAAAACATATTTACAGCGTACGGTTAGCAGCTAAATAATAATGTTTCCCAGCAGCTACATCCAGGCGGCATTTAGACGAGTGCAAATTATTAAGCTGTTACAATTAAAGGCTGCTGCAGTCACTGATGCTACTTAGAGGAAACAGCTTGTGAATTTCCATACACACATAATATTTCATATTTGTGGTCCTGGACGGGCACCCAGGATGTCACAGTGTCACCTAGGATGTCCTCCAGGCTGACTGCAACCCTTTACCAGGCAAGAGATTATGGAAGATGGATATTTCATTAATACTCATCAGAGTATAGTTCTGATTATTTTTTATCAAGTTCTGAATATTTTTAAAAACATAAGCCAAAATCATCATGTTTCAATGTTTTTACCTTTATCCTCTACATAAAAAAAAAAAAATCTCCAAACAACCTTGACCAGGATGAGCAGAGCAGTTATCGGATGGATGGATGACTGAATGGATGGATGAATGACTGAATGAATGGATTGATGGATGGAAGAATAATTCATATGTAGTCACTTATGTTTTCATTATGGAAGCCAGAGTAACATTGCACGTACACTAACACGCACATACACTAACACGCACATACACTAACACGCACGTACACTAACACGCACATACACTAACACACACATACACTAACATGCACATACACTAACATGCACATACACTAACATGCACATACACTAACACGCACATACACTAACACGCCACAAATGTCATGCTGGGCTGCAAGGCTATTAACAGATGCTGACTGACAATCTGAATTCAATGTTTCTCCTCAAAGAAGCATTTTTTTCTGCTACTGTGTCTTGCACTTGACGTCACCTTGATTTGGCTGAGATATGAATGCCTGGAAAACCCCAAAACACCTCCCCCGTATCTCAGCCATGATCAGCTATGAGTTAATATCCAGAAGATCTAACTTTCACAGCTGTCCTGAGAGACGTGAGAGGGGACAGGGGACAGAGCACCCCCCCCCCCTCCCTGTTCCCATGGGCATAAACTGGGTAAACCACTAATCTGAACTACACCACCTCTCTCCTTAAAGATACAGCCCCAGTATATTTTAGGAGACACAAATGTACTGTAATGTCTCTGGTGTTCGTGGGATTTGAGCCCATTAATTGACCAGATGAAAAATCTTTTTTGCACTCCTCTGGCAACTGAATCGTGTATCTGAAAGGTGGCTCTGGGAAAGCTTTTAATGAGAATTTCAAAGACAATAAAATGGTAGGTGGGGGTGGAGGTATTAATTATGGGAGTGCATCTATATAGAGCTATACATGACAATTCAGGGGATGCCACTTGACACAGGTCTAGTACAAAGATTGACATCGGCAGTTTCATCGGAAGGCTGCTGTTTTATAGTGGGAAATGTGCAGGAAAATGATGCAATTCGTCTCATCAGGTGCAGGAAATGAGGTCACCCTCCCACGGCTCTCCTGTCAGCTCCCAGAGGTTTGCAGTGTGACTCAGTGACATTTTCCAGTATCTTGTCTCCTAAAAGTGCATAGAGATTCTGGTGCCCTGCACTGCATGCTGGATGTGAATCTAGAGCCCTTAATATAATCTAGAACCCTGAATGTGAATATAATAAGGAAGGATCAGGTCAAAGATCAAATGGAGAAATTCTCTGCAGTATTCAGGTTTGAGTACATGTGTGGGTTTGCATGGCGATGTTCTGTTTACACAGGGTGTCTAAATGTGTGTGACCACGTTTAGCGTCACCAACTCTCGGACAGTGGTGGCTCATTTGAAACAGGGCTGGTGACAAATATCGAGTGCATTGAACACAACAACAGTAACAGCAGATGACATCCCTCAAATGTAACAGGTTTGACTATCACTTATTCTACCACCTACTGGTCTGTGGCAGTCAGTCTCTGGCTCTTTCGAGGAGGATTTTTGATGCATTCTTCTGGAAATAAAGAAATTGACCTCTCGAAATCTTGCAGGATTTTAAAGTGTTGATGTCTGATTAAGGCCTGGGAAGAGTCTCTCCGTAAATCATTTCCTTGGACATACATGTACGACTTGGCACACAACTGTATCAAGTGTGTTTAACGTGTGACACAATCACATAAGTACTGTAAATAACCAATGACACTAATGTGTGAACGTTCACAGCAAGTAAATGATGTGAATGGCCCCACTGCAAATATAATATCCATGAAATATTGATCTGTGTTTTCTTGGCCACACACACACACACACACACACACACAAACATTTGTATTCATATCTTTGTGGGGACTCTCCATTCATTTCTATGAGAAAACCCTAATCACAACAATGACGACCTTAACCTCTACCCACTCTGACTTAAAATAAAAGTTTCTTCAAAGACACAAGCCAAAAGATGGAGAAAAAGTGAAGGAAGTAATACTGCCGTCTTATTCTTGGTCCTACTTTTGCATGAGCATCAACAATCAGATACAGACGTCCGAAACCATTATCTGCTGGAGATAGCAATCTGTACAGTGGATGTTTATACACGTTAACCCGGTCACCCCTCCTTTTAGTCTTAGTGCTTGAACTTTCCCCTGAGGTTCTCCTGCTGCTGCAAGATCAACACCTGGGGGCTGAATGATTTTAGAGCATTCTCAGTTGCCATGGGAACAGCACTGGGACTGGAAAAACAGACGGACGGTGGGGGGGGGGGTGGGGGCAGTCTGCAGAGTTTTTTAAACCAGGGCGTCTCACAGGGAACAAACATAACACAGAGAAACAGATGGAGAGAGCAGCAAGCAAAAAGGAAAATGGAGCAAAGACTATAGGACAGTGAGATCCATTGGTCAGTGTGAGAATCCAGAACTGGGGGAAATGGACCGGTTATGGAAAGAGCAGCCTGAGCATAATTACATAACATCCAATGGGGTCAGACAAAGGGCCCCGAAGTCAGTAACACACTCCAGATGGATGCCTGATCCCCACGTAGTGAGAGCTGCATGACACAGCTTCACCTCTGATGGTGGCATCCATAATGAGGCGAAGCCAGAACAACAAGGAAGCTGAAGGAAATAAGAACCGAAACAAGGAAACTGAAGCGGGACAAGAACAGAATCAAAGAAGCTGATGGAAAAAAGAACAGAAATAAGAAACCAAAGCAGAAAAAGAACAGAATAAAAACATAATAGCGGGTAGTTATGAGAAGCACAATGTCACAGTGGGCCTGCGTTCATAGTGGGGTACCGCAGGGTTCAATTTTAGGACCACTATTGTTCCTAATTTACATTAATGATATTGGCAGCAATACATGCAGTAAACTGGTGAAATTTCCAGATGACACCAAGGTGGGTGGTGTAGCAGATACTGATCTAGCAGCACAGAGACTACAACGGGATCTTGATTTAATGAGCGACTGGGCTGATACCTGGCAGATGAAACTTAACATAGATAAATGTAAGGTACTCCATGCAGGGAGCAGAAATATAAAGTACAGATATTTTATGGGTTCCACTGAAATAAAGGTAGCTGATTATGAGAAA